>NC_056739.1:478288934-478321628 GCF_019279795.1 Protopterus annectens
CAATAAATTAGGTGGGATATTTGAAACCTTCCACCCCTGAGAGAGGGGTGAGGACATCTAAGTATATTGTACTACCAATTATGAATATCAGGCACATGCACTGTTTGTGAACTGCTGTACTGTCATTAGTACGTTACTCACATCTGAACAGTTTGTGGTTTGTGTTGACATTAGCACAGTCTGCTCAGGACGACTGGACATATTTCTGTACTGTGTATACCTACCTACACCCTTGGTTGTATCTGACTACACTGGTATATAGTACCTTTGGGTAGGGGTGCAGAACTGCAGTGTGCATTATTTATTATCGTGTGATGTTTATCTTACTGAACATGTAGAGTTGCTGTGTACCTGTAAGTCTATGAAGACTTGTAGTCTGAGTAGCTCCCACCTGTGGACATATCCAGATGGTAGACAGAGGTCAGCCTAGTATTCTTTGACTGTGCACCACAGCAGTCTTTTCAGCACCTGAACAATGGCATTGTCATAGGTGGTTGCTAGCAGTTCATGGCTACATCCTTTGCTATTTCTGTGTTGTACTGCTACATAAGGGCATGCTTGTGGGATTCATTCTACAGCTATTTGCAGAGTGTGTAACAGCAGACAAGCTGATATGCCTGTGTGTTTCTGATTCTTCCAGGCCTCAAATACTCTCACGTATATATTTGAACAGCCTCAGGGAAAGGTACATATAACTGGGATACACCTGTCATATAGTTCAGACATTTTGCAGTTCAGACTTTGGGTGATTCAGAGCATTTTTATTACTACACCTTTTCTGACGTGCAAGTGGTGTCTACACTCACTTACTGACATTTGTTATTAAGTGAGATTCAACACTTTTCTGCCTACTGTTAGTACATTTCACAGGGAGTCAGAGGGGCACAGCTAACATTTGTTTACAAATCAGGGTCATCACTGTAGAGCAGTCACTGTTGGGAGGTCTGGCCTGTGACCTATGCAAATATGCCAGTGTGTATCCTGCTCTGATACTGTGTGGGGTTTGTAAGCTGCTACTGTAACCTTATTCCCTACTAGCATGGCTGATTCTCTTTTCACAGTCATGTCATGCAATTCAACAACACCTGCTGGTTAAGGCCCACATAACAAGATTTGTGTTATGCCATTCCTATTTTCCCTTTACATTCACTCATGGTAATGCATGATAAATTGCTTTCAGCACTAAGTTATTGTATATCTGCTGTGGTTTAGTGGTACTTCATGCAGACTGGTGAGTCCAAAGTCCTGGGTTCGAGACTGACAACGGTATTTTTATTTTGCTGCTGAGCAATACAAGGGCCTTGTCATACAGAGTGACTAAGGCACTTTTAAGCAGTTGTAAGTGGGTTGGCGTGGGTTTGTGCGATGCTTAGCAATGCTTAGCTAAGTGCACACAAGTTCACACTCGCGCACCCCTCTAACTACTGCTTACAAGTGCTTACTCCCGCTAATCCCTGCGCTAATTTCTTTTAAAGAAAAGAAAATGGGGAGATAGGAAAGTGGTGAAAAGGGGGCACAGAGAGGGACAGACAGTAGGAAAACAAGCTCAGGATGTGCAGGAAGGGTGTAGGGAAGGCCCATAGCTGCCCATTTCTTTAACAGCAACAGCTGTGCATATGTTGAAAATTTGGAGTGAGTTTTGAGCCCTTCCACCCCTGAGAGAGGGATGAGGACAACATAGTTTGTTGCACTGCCAATTAGAATTATTGGTGTACATGTCCTATGGACATGTGTCCAAAATGGAAAGCTATGTATGGGGCGTGATTTTTTTCGGGTACAGATTGCTCTTTTTTTTTTTTCAGGTAAGAGTGGTAAGTGAGGTAGGGGAAATAGGTATATTTGGGGAGGTAGGTTGGGGAGGTAAACAGACAAGACAAACAAGACACATACAGGGGTGGAATTTGACACATGGGGTGGGTGAACACAATTGACGGGGAAGGTTATTTGGAAATCGCAAGCCCATGAGCCCACAGATGGCAACAGTGGAACTGAGATCCCCACCCATGGGCAGTCACCACTGTACCTTCACAGCCCCGGGGATGGCTGTGCTAGGGGCTGAGTAGGACGGGCAGGATCACCCATGAGATGCACCACTCTCGCCTCAAGCTGACGTAGGGGATCAGTGACTGAATGCTGGATCTCCCTACGCACCACAGCCCGGACCCTTCGAAGGGTGACGGGTGGCCCTTTTCCACCCATGCTTGCATGGGTGGGACGAGCCCCATCCCCTGCAGTGCTTCCACCCGAAGGTGGCACAGGACCAATGGAGGAGGGGAGTCCGGGCTGGGTACCAGAGCCACTGGTGCCAGGTGCAATCGCCAACTGAGGAGGGACAGGTGGGTCCACTGGGACCGGCCTTCCCATACGTTCTGTGATTCAGTGTGTTTCATTACAACATAAACAACAGCATGCCAGATTAGTTGTAACAGCATGCAGAAATATTCCCATTAACCCAACACACCACAGTTCCAACAGTTGAACAGCAAACACAACACATGCATATATTGAACAACAGTGGTTATTCCAACCTCATGCAGGGATCATTGGTAGCAACAGGCCACCATGAATGTGGTGTTTGAACAGGGCACATGCATCTACATGAGTGCAAATATTTATGGAACAATAGGACATATATCCCGACAAATATTTAAGATTACACATACCCATTGAGGTGTGGAATTGCATGGTTTATGCACAAACAGTAGGGTGTAGAAAAAACCTCCATTAACATCTTATAAACACTTTTACTCTACACTACATTCCTAGTGACTGCAGGTGTATATTCCCTACATGTATTATTACACTTGCCACCATGCATTAGGTTGTGTAGTGGGTTTGGCTAGTTCAATCTATACTTGACCTATATCTCACATACTAACTGTCTAGAATGCAGATGTTACTGCTTCATATTTTATGGTTGAATTTATATTTCTTTGTCTACATATCTGGATGTTTTCACATGACATTTTCACTTCTAATTGTACAGAACCCTGCATTTATTGAAGCACACTTACATTTCTGGGGAACATATTAGCATGCTACTCATGTGCCAGATTTACTTATGCATGCCAGCCAGTAACTGACTGTTGAGGACTGTATATTTACTTCACAGCTACTAGCACTTCCATCACCCACTTTAGATGGGACTGCAGAACTCTGGGTTGCCAGCACTTTCTAACACATTACTATTTGTATAATGCAAGGGTACAACAACATTTCATACTAAGTGAAACAGACACACTCTGGGTTTTAGACCTTTATTAATGACATTACACACTTTTCCACAGGCTCACTCCTTTATTTGTTTTAACGGAATATATGGCAGACATGTTCACGACATATTATACCTTTATTAATAGGTTAGCACACTCTTTTTTCAGGCTCACTCACATATTATTTTATATGACGGTGCCTGCAGAGATATTATTCCAGACATGTTACCTTTCTTAATGGGTTACTACACTCTTTTTCTGCCTCTCTAACGTTTTTATCTGACAGTGTATGCAGAGAACTTATTCAGTTCATTTTATGGCTGTATTATTGGACTACAACACTTTCTTTCATGCTCTCTCCCATATTTTATATAACAATACATGCAGAATAATCACTAACCTGCCTGGTGGCGCAGCCTTAGCAGCCTATCAGCATAGGCTTGCTGATTCGTAACATGGTCACCTGCAGCTGTAAAGTAAATGAAGGGATATTGAGACATTCCTATCCGTTATACATACTCCATTTTAAATCCTTACATACTGCATTCCATGGCTACATACTCAGTTGTGGGGCATCCTGCATCCCACAGGCCTGCTGTATCCACTGGTTCAGGTGGTCCTCCTTTCATCTCTTCAGCATGGTGGTGACGGACCTGCTCACCAGTCCGGGGAACGCCTGTGGCACTGGTGAGGTCACGAGCTAACCGGTTCCAAGCCTCTGCCTTGTACTCCATCCCTTGGAACTGGCCCTGCAGGAGTCTTGCCTCATGATGGTGGACTAGGAGCCAAACCATGTATTTGGATTCCTCGTGCCCCATCTCTGCACTCGGAAGCGCACTCCCTCTCCAACACCAGACATTCTGACCGCAGATGTGAGCTACAATCACTTATGGCATGTATTCCTGCCTGTGGGGCTTAAATATGCCGCATTTCTCACACTTTTTTGTTATTGGCCATTTTGTAACATTCTTGGCTGACTGCAGACCTGCTTAGTAATGGTTAAACTACCATTCCTAAGTTTATGAATGTTAATAGTGGTTGTTTCCCCTATGCTGTCATGGTTTAGTGGTTCTGTCCTTTGATTATGATGCAAAGGGTCCAGGTTTCAAACCTTGTTATTCTTTTATTTTAATACTGTCTAGACAGACTAGGGGGTGTGGCTGCATTTAAGCAACTTAGCTCTACGTTGCTCCCCTACGGTGCCCTGGTTGGCATGCCGTGCACGTCCGTGCAAACACATTGCACTGGGTAAAGTGCTTTTAAATGTTCGGCAACTCTATTGCGCTGGGTAAAGCGCTACTGCACTATGGGCAACTCTGTTTAGCTGGGTGAAGTGCTATTAAACTATGGGCAACTCTGTTTAGCTGGATAAAGTGCTATTAAACTATGGGCACCTCTGTTTAGATGGGTATAGTGCTATTAAACTATGGGCACCTGTGTTTAGCTGTGTAAAATGTTGCTTAACTGCAGGCTATTATATATCTGGGTCTTTTCAAAATATATATTTTGTTTGCTGATACATTGGCCATGTCACTGCTTTTAATAAAATTTTAATCATATTTGTCTGGTATTATTTCAAATACTGATTTAAAACATAAATAAGAAGGGGAGTGGTGGGACTCGAGCCGTGAATGCCTTCTTTTTGTGCATACGCTCTACCTTTACGCTATTGCTATTTGGATTAATTTGCATAAGTAGTTCTTATATGCTCTTCAATGTCACAAATGCTAACTGTGGTTAAGCAA
Organism: Protopterus annectens; assembly: GCF_019279795.1. Lineage (NCBI taxonomy): Eukaryota > Metazoa > Chordata > Ceratodontiformes > Protopteridae > Protopterus > Protopterus annectens. Next base: position 478,293,892 of record NC_056739.1, read on the forward strand.
TGGGCACACCTGCGCAAATAAGCACAAATACTGACAGCTATATTGTGGATTTAAATAAAAAAATAATATTTTCTGTTTTATAACTCTGATGGGGGTTTACAGTGTCAGGGAGTGTGGTGTTGGGTGCAAGTACATTTGAGCGGACTCGCTCTTGTCTGTTGACATTATGCTTTTTAAAACCTTGCAGGGGCGTGGACTTTTAGACTGCTTGGCAGTCGGACATGCCCCCTGCTTGCCTACGCAGTCCGTGTAAGAGTTACGAATGAGTCAGCATGCCCTCATGAATATTCATGGCACGCTGACGTCATACCGTTCAACTGCAGCCTCCAAGTAAGACATATTAAGTCTTACACGGAGGTTTCGTGAATCCAGCCCAATGTTGAATCTGCTAAAGTTGATCAGCTGATTCGACATTGTGCCGTAGAATAGATTTTGACATTCATTGTTATGATTTGGTGTTGCAAACGGCATTTCTTTTGCCATTCACAATTTTGATAGTAAACCAATTATATATATATATATTGTGATGCCCCTGCACTGGCCCAGTAATCAAGGTGCTTCAATCCTCACCACTGGCAACAGTGGAGGATATACACACTGAGAGGATAATAAGTACACACATAGTAAAATGCAATTTTCCTTAAGAGCACACAGCGATCACAGTCAGTTTGGGGCTGGTTTCTCCCTCTTTCCCCAGAACCCCAATAAGACTCCCACTGGCACAGCTATAGAGTTAATTCTCAGCTGAGTGGCCAAGCTAAGACATCCAGTACCCACTCTGTCCAACCAGTGCTTCATGTCCCTGCCCAAGTAGCTAACACACACACGCTTTGAGATTTCGTTGAAACACAAATACACACACAGCTGGGAAAGGCTGGCACAGATTTAATAGCTGTGCCCCCTTCTCCCCAGAATATAAGGTAGTTTTTACTGCCACCAGCCAGCTCCTTATCAGCTACTTTAAGGTCCTTAACAAAGGGTGTCCAATCTTACTGAGTAATGTTACTATTAATCCAAATGGTAGTTTGACCAAGGGCCAGGCTATTAGGAGTGGCCTACACAATGTCACCAAATAGATATGCAAGTACTCTAGAGCTTAAATATGTCTCACAAATATCAGCCACAAAGACATGTTTAAATATATTTAATAATAAATACTAAAATAACAAGACAATACTCAGTAAGTAATCAGTTATATCAGAGTTAAAAATCACAGGAAATATTTAAAACAGCATTGCAAAGCAGTCTCAAATAAATAAAGAAAACATCTAAGCTATACTTTACTATATTCCTATCTGAATCTAAAAAAGTTACTATGCCCTAAAAACTTACTTACAGAATAACAAGCAGGCAGAAGAGGTGAGTGGATGTTTCTAGGTCAAAGACAAGATACAAAATGCCCTCTCTCTGACAGAGTTCTTAAATTAATATCAAATATTACTGCTATGAAACTTGCAGCATGACATTACTTTTTGTCAACTAACTTCAGTTTCCAAGTTAAGCCCCCATTGTTAGAAACTACTAGCAATAACATTTCTTGTGATAACACATAAACAAGGACCTTCTTAGATCTTTTGTCAGATGGTGGAAGTCGTAAAATAATTTACATTCCTCCACATGTGAAGACAATACCAAGAAACTCCTAGTTCTAGACATTGTATCTGCTACTGCACTGAAACTGAGAGATAATCCCCGGGATTCATGAAGCTCGGTGTAAGGCCGGCGTTAGGCTTGCACCGACCATGCAGTGTACAGATGGCGTAGTAGTGCCATATGCATATTAATGAAGGCACGCTGCCGCCACATCCACATGCATAGGAAATGTGCGCGTGTGCATGAGGCGTGTCGAAGCGTTGCATGGAGGTGTGGACATGTCGGCTGTTTATGTGCAACCTAAAATGCTGAATATTACAGCCTGCCTCCAATAGTAATCACACCTGTCAGTGTCCATGGATACTGAAACGTATGCAAAGCATGCAAGACAGTTCTTGCGAACACAAAAATAAGAAGCAAACACAAATGCACATAACCGAATATTGAGTCCCCATCTCTCGAACAAATGACATTTAAAACCCCATACCCGTATTCTAATGCAGTGGTGATAGTTATAGCAAGTGGAAATGAAACGCATCATGTTAGCACGCTGCCAATAGCTAAGTCTAGCCCAATGGTCAGGGTTACCACCTGTCCCACATTGTGAGGGACAGTCCCCCTCTGGGCAGTTGTGTCCATACCAAAACCATTATAAATGTAAAATATCCTGTGACCGTATAACATAATTATGTCCCACATCTCATGTAATAGTCACATACAATAGTTATTTCCATATGTAACATACCTACATGTTACAAGAAATAGAATAAGCAAGTAAACGAAACAGAAGAAGCATCTAAACTGCTACAACAATAAGCTTACATTTAGGCATAAAACAAAAGTACTATCCGTTGCACTGACTGTGGGTATGTGTTGGCCTGTAAAATCTGATGTGCGTCCTGAATATATCCCATTCTAGCTATATGAAAAGGTGGCAACCCTACCAATGGTCAGAGCATTCGGCCAAAATCTGCCCATTTGCAGTCCAAGCCGTCATTGTCAGGATGGGTCAAAGATGAACGGGTATTACCCGGGTCTACCTGCCATGTCATGAAAGATAAGTATTTGCGTGTACCTATGCATGTGATGTACAGCATGTACTTCTTCTTCTTTTGGCTTTTCCTGGTAAGGGGTCACCACAGCGGATCACCTGTCTGCTCATGATTGGCAGTGGAGTTTTATGGTGTCGAGTTGCCAACCTGGTACCCAACCTTCCACAGAAGGCACACACACACACACACACACACACACACACACACACACACACACACACACACACACACACACACACTTACGGCCAATTTAGCATATCCAATCCACCTACAGCATATCTTTGGGATGTGGGAGGAAATTGGAGTGCCCGGAGGAAACCCATGCGACCACAGGGAGAACATGCAGACTCTGCACAGAAGGCACCCCAGCCGAGGATTGAACCAGAGAACCTCTTGCTGTGAGGTGACTATGCTAACCGCTGCACCACCGTAGCCACCCGCGTGATGTACAGCATGTGTAAGGTGATAAATGCTAGGGTAGTCCTCACAACCATACAGGTACCAGAGATGTGTAGTGTATGCAATGTGTTCCCTTGACCGTGCCATGGGCCATCAACCAGCGAAGGGATGGATGGAGTGTGTGGAATATGGCTGTGGGGGGGGGTGGGTAATGCAATAATCTGCAAAGGGGAGACTGTGTTGGATGCACAATAGGTGAACTGGAGATGTATGAGGGAGCAGTGGGTGAATCAGAAAGAAACACAAAGAACAAACATTCACATCCACAATACAACCTGACAGGCCATACTGTAGAACACAATCACACAAACATATGAATATTAAAATGTGCGATACACATGTACAGAAACGTCACCGGCACATACCCACATAATGGTCTGGATGGAATTGAGCCATCCAACTACAACACACCTGGATGCATAATTGAATACCCATCATCCCCTCTACAGCACACAACCCCCCCCCCATTCTTGAACGTCCACCAAATCCAGCCATACTCGGGCTGCTAGCTTGTCGCAACCATATCTGCACATAGTGACCACTACTCATAGCTAGTAGGCAGTCTCACCCTAGGCAGTGCCAGGATTGCAAACTATGTATCCCTTGCATGTAAAACCCTATCATGTTTTCGTAAATCCAAAAAAATTGAAGGTTATTGTCTTGCCCAATTTTTGGATATCCCTCATGGGACAAGTATCCTGTGTAAACATCAGACTTGGTATCACGACACAATGTCCAGTCCTATAGACATCTGGACACAAGTTGTATGTGCAGTAGTGGTTCATGAGACTGCTCAGCCTCCAGCCGGTCATGCAGAACCTACTACCCGGGATTAAACACTTGACCGTGATGCACGGCTCCCCACATGAATTATCGAGTGAAAATACAATTTACACATTCGCATAGTGGCAACTGGATATAGGGTGATTAAGGCACTGACGTAAGCAGGGCACCTTCTGTCCCACTTTGTGAGGGACAGTCCCTGTTTGGGTAGGTGTGTAGAATCATACAATGGCAAATGTCCCTTGATTGTAGGAAATAACTATGTACCATATTTCATGTAACAGTTGCCTAAAACAGTTACTTCTGTATGTAAAATACATAAATCTTACAAGAAACAGAATAAGCAACTAAACTGCTACAAGAATAAGCTCTCATCTAGGGAAAATAATTAAAGTTCTAAACCCTGTACTGACCGCGGGTATGTATTGGCCTGAAAAATCTGGTGTGTCCCGAATATATCCCATCCTGACCATATGAAAATTTGGCAACCCTACCAATGGTCAGAGCATTCGCACAATAACTGGCCAGCCTCTTAATCCCCCCTAAAACCAGTGACCTTCAGAGGAAAGGTGTTGAATGACACTTGAATGAATAATGACAATAATTAAGAGTAATAGACGTTTTTAACTTCAGAAAATAAGTATTAATACATATGCTCCAAATCTGACAACACGTTTCAAGTTAATAGTACTAATATTGTAAAAGTGAACGTGATTGTTCCTGATTTGCCCTTGCCTTGTCCCTGTTGAAATTAGTCCCTGAGTGGTTGAGAGGTCTGTACACATATGTACACCAACCAACTGTCACATTGGTTGCCAGTACTGTTGAATACCTGTAGTGAAGTCATATATCCTAACTGCCATCCATGCTGAATGTACCACGGATGGTGTAGTGGTCAAACCGGTGACTAATGTGTGTCTGTTTCTGGGTCCAAGCCATGCAAGGACCCCTAATTTTATGTGATGGCCAGAATAATATCCTTTGACTATAGGGAGGTAAAGGCAGCGGGCATGCGCGGCAGACATTCAACTGTATGGGAAATGTAAATAGGTATGTAGGTGTATATGTATGTGTATGTACAGACATATATATATATATATATATATATATATATATATATATATATATAAATATATATATATATATATATATATTATTATATTATTTATATATATATATATATATATATATATATATACATATCTATCTATCTATATATCTATATATATATATATATATATATATATATATATATATATGAATAAATGAATGAACATGGTCACAATAAAGCAGTCATAATGAATGTGAAGGGAAACACCAGTGGAACTCCCCACCCCATATTATGTAGTGCCGACATAATAATCTGGTCAGAGGTGTCCAAACCCCTGCATCTGTAAACACAGGTAGAATGTTAACATTGGGGACTAACTCTTTCCACGTGCTAATTCTGACTTTCAAATGGGTACAGGGCTGTTCCAGTCTTCAGTCGGACAAGCCTAAACCTGGATGACCACATGAACACCCTGACAATCAAACACATGTATGTGCCAGGACTATAAGCTTTGGAGTTCTGAATATCCTTGGAGTGAGTAAACATGCAGCACAGGTCCAGAGCAGTAGGGAATAGTGAATGGCACTTTTGTAGTACTGTGGTTTTTCCAGCAGGAGAATGGATGCCTGCTGTGTAAGTGAAGCATTGAGGCGTATGTTAGGGTAGCTATGAACCATGGGTACACATACAAATGAAGCAGAACACCCATAGTGTAGTGGTTAGAGCATCCACCTAACGTAAAGGCATTCCCGGTTCAAGTCTGACTATAGCACATATAATTTTCTTGTGGAATGAATGTCTCTGTGCTGTAAAGCCAACATTTAAACATGTAAAAGTGAATGTGTGTTTTGCATGGGGGCATTAACCAGATTCATTCAGTCAAAGTGGTACTGTCATAATGAATAAGGCACACGTAAGCACAAAGAAGCGGCAGTAAACATATGTAACTCACAGTAAGCATATGCGAGTGCGCCTGCATGGGTGTAAGCAGCTCCCAGCATAGCAAATGTATGTTTTTTATGTACAGATGTAACTTATATACATATATATATATATATATACACACACACACACACACACACACACACACACACACACACACACACACACACACACACACACACACACACACACACACACACACGCACGCACGCACGCACACACACACACACACACACACACACACACACACACACACACACATATATATATATATATATATATATATATGTGTGTGTGTGTGTGTATAGATATATATCCACAGACATGAAGAATATATATATATATATATATATATATATATATATATATATATATATATATATATATTTCTGTACCTAATTTCTGCTACTTTGTAAAAAAAAATCCTTGTTTCCCACCTTTACTGAACTAGAATAGTCCAGTCTTCAGGTATTGCTGATCTCTGGGCTGTGTCATAGTTCCTGTGTTGCCCATATCCTTATTTGGATAGGAGGAAGCTTCTTTGTTCACCAGTGAGAGTGGAGAGATCTGAGCAGGCTATCTGTCCCTTGAGGAGTGGTTCCAGCCCAGTGACCTGTAGCTTATTGGCCATTTTGGGCCATTTCCTATCTCTTACTAACCCCCTGCTTTAAAGCCAGCTTTAGCGTGCTTTTGCGCTTGTAATTTAAAGTTTGTCCTGTTTGTTGCATTTACCTATTGGGGCTACACACTCAAGTGCGCTAGCCTTTGTTACATATTTATTGCATTTTTCTGCTGTTTGTTGCAAAAAAGAAAAAGAAAAAAAAATATCCTTGTTTTCCATCTTTCCTTACCTAGAGTAGACCAAATACAGGCTTTGCTGTATTCTGGACTTTTGGAAAGTTCCTGTGTTTCTCATTTCCTTTCTTGGATAAAGGGAGGCTTCTTTGTTCACCAGTGGCAGTGGGGAGCTTAGAGCAGCCTATCTATCCCTGGAGGAGTGTTCCCAGTACAAGAATCTGGTAGTATATTGGCCGTTTTGGGCCAATTTCTAGCCCTTTCAAGTCCCCCTGTATAAAACCTGCTTTGGCGCGGTTTGTGCGCTTGTTACTACTCAGCCAAGCTCCTCGTGGTCCTGCAGAGTGGTGCTAGCAGCAGAGAGGCTAAAAGAGCGACTGCTAACCTGATAAAAGTGTTTTTTTTTCCTGCTACTACCTGGGTGACTGTCCAATCTAGCTAAACTGCAAGTATTTCTGCTTCTTGAACTGTTTTAAACTGTTTAAAGTTGTTTTTGCACCTGCACTTTTAAAGTTTGCCCTGTTTGTTGCATTTACCTGTTGAGGCTACACACTCAAGAGCGCTACCCTGTGTCACATATTTTTTGCACTTTCCTGCTGTTTGTTTCAAAAAAGAAAAAAAAATGTTCCTTGTTTCCCGTCTTTCCTGACCTAGAGTAGTCCAAATACAGGCTTTGCTGTATTCTGGACTTTTGGAAAGTTCCTGTGTTTCCCATTTCCTTTCTTGGATAAAGGGAGGCTTCTTTGTTCACCAGTGGCAGTGGGGAGCTTGGAGCAGCCTATCTATCCCTGGAGGATTGTTCCCAGCACAAGAATCTGGTAGTCTATTGGCTGTTTTGGGCCAATTTCTAGCTCTTTCAAGTCCCCTTGTATAAAACCCGCTTTAGGGCGGCTTTGCACAATTTTGCGCATAGCGCAGCATTGAGCAGTGCCACTTAATTGGGTTTAAACCATTCTCGGCTCCACAAAGTCTGCTCTTCACTTTTTCCCTTAGAACTGATCTAGTTCTCATAATAAACACCATATTCCCACTCTAAAGCCTGGCACTTGCTCACTAAAGCAATTATATAAATCAGCACTAAAAAATTAAAAGCACTACACCCTCACAAACTCCCCTTGAGTACTTTGTTCCCCATTGGCCCTTTTTTTCAATTATAAAGGAATTCCCAATACTATTCTAGCATGTCCAAAGGTCAGTTGTCAATCTCCTCTCCGGTCCAGCTGGTGAATCTGGGAATCTTGAGGCAATGTTACAACTGCCTCATGTACACAGACAACCCTCTCCTCCTCCCAACAAATTCCAACACATGTGAGAGATGCAACCATATAGCCAAACTGGAGGCTAAGCTCTCTCAACTCAGTACTTGCGTAACCAGTCAGGAGGAGAAAGAAACCACACTCACTACAATTCCAGTCTCATATAGACCTACCATGACAGCAAACCAAACACATAAACACACAAAAACATACTCGGAGGCTCTAAATAAAAATCTGCCTAAGCAGCAGAGACCTCCAAAGCAGACACCCAAGCAACCGCTACACCAAAACAAAACACGTGCAACACATAGCACACAAAGCCAGTGTGCCGAACAGTCACAGCCCTTAAGGCTAAACAACACACCTGATACACTTGTAATAGGTGACTCTATCGTCAGGCACACTGATGTCCCGCTCACCAGGCTGAACAAGGAGAAGGTCACGGTGAGCTGCCTGTCGGGCGTTAGGATCCGCCACATAACACAAGTACTCAGGTCACTCCAAGGCAAGTACAAATATGACTTAGTCATTGTCCATGCTAGTGTGAATGACCTGAGACGTACCTCCCTGGACTGCATGAAAAGAGACATAGAGGAGCTCTCTGAGCATGTAGCACAGGCCGGTATGACCCTAACCTTGAGTAGCATCTTACACGCACCAAGAATGATGCCACAATATGAAGTCAAGATGATCAATTTCAACAATTGGCATAAGTATTGGTGTCATTCAAAGTGCATCCAATGCCTGTCTGCCTGGGATGACATGCTCGACAAGCCACGATGCTTCACCAGGGATGGCTTGCACCTGTCACCCCTGGGCTTTCGGGGTCTTGCCACCCCATAGTGCCTTTTTTAGGCAAGGCTCAAAAGACAAACCCACCTCCATACACAAGGGATAAGAAACTAAGAGTAATGCTACTCAACGCCAGAAGTCTAAACCTCAAGATGCATGCACTCGAAACTCTCCTTAGCATGGAGAACATCGATATCTGTGCAGTAACAGAAACCTGGTTCAAGGCTCCCAAGAGCACCTTAGCACTACCAGGTTATACCTCATACCATGTTTTTTGGCCCCAAAACTTGGACCGAACCACAAAAGGAGGGGGAGTATCAATATTTGTCAAAGATACCCACACCTTCAGGTTGGTGGCACAGCACGAAGCATCAGAGACTATCCATGTGCAACTAACAGTGGGTAAAACTGCCTTCCAGTTTATAGCCTGCTACAGACCACCCTTCCAAACCCAGGAACCCCACTCGGCCTTCCTGAGAACACTGGAAAATATGAAGGTCTCTCCAAACACCATTATACTGGGCGACTTCAACTACCCTAACATAGACTGGGAGCATTACTCTAGCTCCAACACCCTAGCCCGAAGGTTCCTAGAATTTATAAACTCAAATGCTATGGAACAACTTGTTGCTACTCCCACAAGAGGGGAAAACATACTGGACCTGATCATCACCAACATGGGGACTCTATGCTCCAGACCCGAAGTGTATCCCTCACTGGTAAGATCAGACTAATCTCACTAGATCCCAACCCCAGCCCCTGCCCAGAAAACCATAGTGAAAAATTTCTCTAAAGCAAATTTCACACTCCTCAAAACTGAGGTGGAATCCTTCAAAGCCCCCAGGCCTGTGGAAAATATGGCCCAGACCGCAGAATCCTTTATAAACGCATTCTATGAACACCTTCAGGAATTCATGGATCATGAAATCCCAGATAAAACCAAGACCCATTCCCCCAAAGTTAGGCATCCTGTCTGGTGGACCCCAGCCATAAACAAACTATACAATAGAAGGAGGAAGCTACTACATGATAGAGCAAAATCCCAAAAAGGGAAGGCATCTCTGATCAGTATTAGCAAAAAACTACGGGCACTCATAAAATCGTCTAAGGCCAGCTTCGAGAGAAAAATTGCACAGGACACGAAGGATAATCACAAGGCTTTCTTTAGTTATGTTAGGAACCTGGGTGGGAATTCCCAGATATGCTCAGAATTAGTCCAAAATGACAAAAAATACACCGAACCCACAGACACTGCCAATATCCTAGCTGACAGGTTCAGCGCAAACTTCTCCCCCCCCCCCCCTTCCCCACCAAAAGGAAAATATCTATCCCAGCAGAGTGCTGCCCCCCTGCCATCTCAGATGCTCAGGTGAGAGCCGCCCTTTCCAAAGCAAAAAACACAGCATCAATGGGACCAAACGGTGTTCCGGGCTGCGCCCTACATGAACTCCAAGAAGAACTAAACCCAAACATAAAACTACTGTTCAGTCTCAGCCTTACTACAGGATATGTACCCAAAGAGTGGCGTACAGCAACAGTGGTCCCTCTTCACAAAGGTGGTGCCTCAATGGATCCTGGAAACTATCACCCCATAAGCCTGACTAGCTTGGTCTGCAAAGCTATGGAAAGGATCATCATGGACCTCATAAACAAAGATATTGGGGACCTACAGACACTGGATCCTACCCAGTTCAGCTTTGATAAGGGCAGATCCTGCCTCTTAAACCTGGTTGATTTCTTTGAAACAGTCACCAAGGCCATTGACGAGGTGAAGGTGGTCCACACAGCCTACCTGGACCTTGCAAAAGCCTTCAATACAATACCCCACTCGGGCATTATAGATAAGCTCACCAGCTTAAATATAAACCCCTATGTCACTAGATGGGTTGCAAACTGGCTCAAGGACAGAACCCACATGGTTAGAATTGCTGGAGCCAAGTCAGACTCCAAACCAGTTACAAGTGGCATCCCACAAGGCTCAGTCCTGGGACCTCTCTTGTTCTGTATATATTTCTCGGAGGTACAGGCTAACACGGAAGGACTGTGGCTGACCAAGTTCACAGATGACTGCAAACTGGATGACATAATCGACTCTCCAGCCAACACAAGCATCCTACAAAAGGGCCTCATAGAAACAGACAACTGGTGCCAGAGCCATGGCCTCAAGCTAAATGCCAAAAAGTGTATAGTCATCCCCTTTGGCAAAAACAAAGTGCCCACAAATTACCACATAGGTGGTAATCCATTAATCTGGAAGAAGTAATTAGGGACCTGGGGATCCAAGTTGATAGCAATCTCTCATTTGACAACCACGTGGCCAAAGTGGTTAGAAAAACATTTTATATAGCCCACCTAATCATGAAGGGATTCACATCTAGATCAGGGGAGGTCATCGTGCCTCTTTACTCATCCCTCATCAGGCCCATAATTGAGTACAATGCCCCTTTTGGGATGTACCTTAGCAGACACCTGCAGCAACTGGAAAGACCCCAAAAGTACCTCTCCCAAGGATCAAAGGGCTCAAACAGATGCCATATGCTGTCCGGTTAAATAAACTCCAGCTCTACTCAGTGGCATACCGCCTGCTCAGAGGCGATCTGTGCCGGACGTATAAAACCAACCCAGAATTAATGGACATGCTGCACCTCAGAAAATCTAAATCCCATCGAGCTACGGGCTCGAGAGACTTGAACCTCAACAGTGAAATAAATAGGACATGCTGGAGGGACGGATTCATAACCCAGAGGCTCCCTTCACTCTGGAATAAAATCCCAGTCCAGGTTAGGCAGCGTCACTCATTGACTCTCTTCAAGAGGAATCTTGATGAGTGGATGGGAGATAGTAGGTTTACCCCGGGTATCACTTCTGTGTCACTGTTAGACAGAGGCACAGTATACTAATCTCAAAAAAGGGCATAGCAAAATTAATTTACAATGGGTGGCAAAAGCCAAACACACTCTGGCTAGGCTTATAAATGCCCTAAGGCAGATAGCCTAGTATGAACCTATGAACCTATATATATTTGAAGAATGAACGCCGTAAGAATAAAGCATACACAAGGGTTGTGAAGGGAATCTAGAGCAACTAAGGTATTATATAGTGCTTGCAGCGTATGTCAGATAAAGCTGCCCAAGAGTGAGCAGAGCACCGCTATTCACACCAGAGGCAGGGTTCTACCAGTGGGCATAACATTGTTGAACTGCTACGTCTACATTACACACAGTCGGAATGTAGTTCATGTTGTGATCACCTACACTTGTAACCCGCAAATGGCCGTAATCCATAACACCAGGAAAGGCATGTATGTGCAAATATAAATGGCTGGAGACCCTGTGAATACATGAGGCGGTACAAAATGTATGTAGGGCCCCAAATGCTCTGGAGAGGGCAATGTGTAAAGGTGTGTCATGGCTGGGATATCCGGTGGATAATGGCTGTTACGCGTGGAAACTCAACACGGGTGGGGTGGAAAAACTATGGCTATGCGATTATGGATCCAGGAGTGCCAGGGTTGGTTGTGCCAGTTACAATGGACCGGCCCATGTAGGTCAGCTAGTACGTAATGGGTATATATGCATATGCACATGCAGACAAAAATATGCTGAAGTACATTCTCTGTAACCCATGCACTCCATTTATTGACATAAATAATATGAATGTGCACAGACAAACAAATACAGTAGCTGGAATAATAGGCTGTGCAGACGAGGAACAGGTCAAATGACACTGTATCACATCCCAATTACCATCGGTACTCCGTACATGAACATATTGCGACATTTGTCTGCTGTATAACGTGCTAAATACCGATTACAAGTTAACCAGAGTGAAGTGTCGGTGTCATAATGACTAAGGCAATAGTATGCTGTTGAAGCAGATATAAAACCCAATACGCATGTGTAAGTGTGTATGGCCGGGAAATGTATTGGTCAACAGACACACAGATGTATACATATATATATATATATATATATATATATATATACAACATATATAGTTATATACACATATATACACAAAAAAAAAATATATATATATATATATATATATATATATATATATATATATATATATATATATGTTACTGTAGATATACACATGTACATAACTATGTTACGTTACAGCAATTACGGGTAACATATGTTCAGACCGGGCATATGTTAGTGGGAGGTCCAATAAACAAACGTTTACCTCCTACACCTCCCGAGCTAGGCCGGTGAGATATACAGACACGCAATAAAGGTAAATACACCGCTGCTTTCCAGGCCACCAGCAGGAAAGTACCAGTGGGAGAGATCTGCAAGGTCTACACTTTAAACATGGATCATGGGGTCCCTTGCGGGACACCAAAATTTGCCTTGTAGTTGAACCTATGATCATTGACGCGACCAGGATGTAGCTGTACATCGAACAGTAGGTTGTGCAAGTCTGATAACACATGGTTTGACAAAATGTATGACGTGTCCCGAGACGGGGAGACTGTGCAGTATGTAGGGGTGTGTTCATACCCCAGCTGCGCTCACAGTATGGATGAGTGCTGTAGAGGGGTGTCAGGTAGGGGAATCATGGGTATGCAGTAATGGGCCTAAATGTGCAGGTGTTCGTTGCAGAGATATATTAGGCCCGCCCCATGGAAGTAATTAATATTCCTATGTGGGCATAGCAGACACCCATACTTCCCAAACCTGAACAGCACATCTACTGGATAGTCTGTAAACCATTGGGGGAACACATAGGGACTATATCAGTGCCCTGTACCCAGTTATCATGGACGTCCTTGATTACAAATCAGAATCTAACACAGTCCTAACTAAACCCTTCCAGAACTAGTGATATTAGGTGGAAAGGTGGCGGAAGACACGTAATGACTAATGACAACATGTATGAGTCATAAACAGCATGTACCTCGACAAATGTGAATGAATACATATGCCCTGGGACTGTCAATATGTCAGGTTAATAGAACCAATCATCTAAATATGACCCTGAGGGTGTTATGCAGTGTCCTTGATACAGTGTTCATTCTCCCCCATTCGTATGTGAGATCTGCTAGTGACGGAAAGTGCATATTCCGCCGACTATCTTAGGTAGATGATAGCATAATAGGTTGGGGTTACCACTTGTTCACCTTTGTGAGGGACACTCCCCTCTGGGCAGTTGTGTCCTGCAAAATGAATGTTATTATGGCACATGGCCTGTGATTTCGGGCAAAGAATCCATATATTGTCTGTAGTGGTTACATAAAACGATTATATTGCATCTGAAACTCCTAGATGTTATAAGAAACAGTATTAGCAACTATAATGCTACAAGAATAACCTTTACTTATGCAAACCGGTGAAGTAGTCTATTTTCTACTGGCTGTGGGTATGTGTTGCCTTGCCAAATCTGACATCTCTACATTTAGGTCCTATAGGGCTGCCACCTTTCCAAATGGCCAAAGTGGGACCTGCTCCATAGAAATGTCAGATGTACCAGGTCAGAACATACCTATAGCCGTGCATAGTACAGAACTATACATATTAGCACTAATCAAAGCTTAGTCTAGCAGCAGTCAAGTTGCTTATGCTACTTCACATAACATATAGAAGTGTCATATATACAATAACTGTTACATGCAACTATTAGAGAAAAGTAGAATATAATATTGTCCTGTAATCAGGACATTTGCTATGTCTAGATTATTTTTGCATGACACATACGCCTAAGGAGGGACTGTCCCACGCAAAGTGGGACAGGTGTTAATCCTAAAGTCTCACTTCGGCCAATTTAAAAGGTGGAAAACCTACAATAGGTATGCAGTAGCATGACCCGGCAGATGGATGTGGTTCCCAAAATACATTTATTCATCTGCATTGCAGAGTATCAGTTCCCATGTATCAGCCAGATGGGAGCAGATTGTATGAAGAACACGCATATAATATGATTAACTCACTGGACAGGCCACCGATTCCATACAGTCGAATGCCATGCCGTCGCCTAATGGTCAGCCATACTCGATACTGTAATCATGTAGTCTGATGTAATAGGCATCACAAGGGATTGCACCCACCCAGCATGAGTGACAAATGCAAGCACCAATGTTGGTGCTTGTGCAAGTGAGGGAGCGAGCGGGTGTAAGCGTGTTTGGCTACCAGTATGCGAGTATTGCACTGTTAAAGAAATGTGGAGTCTAAACAAGTATAAGAAGCTGTAAACAGAGGTCAGCAGTGCTTAACACTGCGCAAACCCATGCACAACCGCTCTCAACTGCTGCAATGTGCCTTACTCACTCCATATCCAATGGCCTTGTTCTGGCCGCAAACAAAGAACCATCCTTTGCAAGTGTTGGTAGCAACACCCTGCACACACAGCTAATGTGAATTACCAATACACCATAGCAAATATTCAGACAATAGACAGTACCACACATATACCATACAGCACGGTCATCCAACAGTATAGCAATGTACTGGCAGATATGTCCAGACCACTGGTGTTTGCAGACCTGGCCGTCTTGTGTTTACATGTGTGAGCATGCCCAGTATGACCGTTCCGCATGTTGTCGACTGACATTACCATCATACCTTCATGTGTTTGAGCATGCCCAGTATGGTCAACTGGATCGCATGTGTTACATGTCCAGGTAGTCAGTACTGTGGTGCCAACCTCTGCGTTGTACACTGACAGGTGGCATGCTGTGTCTGCAGGGTATCCATCAGTCATGTGGCATTGACTGTTGCTACATTTCTGCACAGCGTGGGGGGACATCCGACTGTATCCACATTCCTACACAGCATGGGGGGGTGCACATGAATGTTACATGTGTATGTTGGAAGGGGGGGCACAGCTGACAGTTGTACACTTTTGCTACTACTGTACTGGTATTTCAGGTACTCCATTTCAGTGTGTAGACCTACCTAATGTGCTGGCTAGAGGCATACCAGTGTACTCCAGATCTTAGCTTTAATTACCAACTTATTAGTTTCAGATGTCCTAGCCTTCACAACCTACATCCAACTGCCTGGCCTGCTGTAGTCTGTCTGTGTGTGTCTGGGGGGGGTCATCCATTGGGCATATTCAGAGGCCATTGCACAATATTTGTCTGTGTTGGTCTACACCTGTCCAGCTGGTTGAGACTTGTGTGGGCTGTATGGACACACATGATGTTCACCCCATTGCCCGCAGTGAGTTAGGACACCCTGTGTACTACTGGCTACTATTGTGACCCTGGTATGTGCTACAGATGTCATGGTGCCACTATGGACGTGTACTTTCCATTGCCTTAACATTCAGCCACCAAATTCCCTTGCATGCTCACATCCATACCATAGCAACAGGTAAAAACACATTCTAATACAACTGCCAATTGGTAGATTGATTGACTTACCTTGAGGGTGTGCCAGACCTGAGGATGGTGCTGGAGGGCTGCCTATGTCGGATGCACACAGTGCACTTCCTACACATGGCTGAACACAGGTAGTGTCATGTTTGACATCCCTTTTACTCTCTGTGTGAGTCAGAGAGGGTGACATTCCCTGGGTACCTACTGTGTCAGTGCATATGCTATGTGTTGCCTCTTTGCCAAGGCCAGGTCATACTGGTCATGCCTCTTTTCGCCTACTGGGTCCGGCTCAGGTAGTTCCTCCTCCGAGTCACTCTGTGCCTGTACAGGCCTTGGCATTGGTGGGGGGGCTGTGTGGTCCTGCCCCATGCTGTTCCTGCTGCAGCTGTTTCCGCAGGATCATATTGTGTAGCATAGCACATACCATAACAATTTGGGTGCATGTAGCTGGTGAATACTACATGACTCCACCGGATGTGTCCAGACACCAGAACCGTGACCTGAGCATCCCAAACACATGCTCAATTATATGTCTTGCCTGTGCGCGTGCCTCATTTTGGCATAGTTGTTCAGGTGTGTGTGCATTTCTGATGGGTGTCATCATCCACAGCTCCAGTGGGTACCCAGCATCCCCCACTAGGTGACCGTAGGGGATGATGTCCATATTGGCAAAGGTGTGGTACAGCTGTGTCAGATGCCATATATCAGAATTGTCATAGCTTCCATGGCAGCCAGCACACACATTCAGTATAATGCCCTGGGCATCACATAGGAACTGGCAGTTGATGGAGTGGATGCCCCTGTGGTTAATGTAGGCCCTACCCCACTCACCAGGTGGTGCTTTGATGTGTACATGCATGCAGGCTATAGCACCCACTACCCCAAGGTAGTCTGCAATTTGGTGGAAGAGACGCATGTTGCTGGTCAACACCTCACGTGTGTTGAGGAAATGTACATGCTCACTGGCATGTGGTGACATGGCATCCAGGAACTGGTGGAATACTTTGGATGCAGATGCCTGTGAGATCCCCATGATATCCCCAGTTGTGCTTTGGGAGGTACCTGTTGCTAGTATACCTTGGCCTACACATACCTTGGTATCCACTGGGATGGGTTTCCCCTCAGCTTGTTTGATGTGTCAGGTGTGGCTGGCACAGCTCAACAATCTGCTGTAGGAGGTCTCTGTCCACCCCATAGCACTCCACTACCTCCAGCTCCTGTAGCCCCTGGTTGGTTACCCTGGGTCTATACAGTCTTCTCTGTCTCCTCACTGAGGGTTGTTCGGCAGCATTCACATCCTCACCACCCTCAGCCTCCTGCACATGTTGGTCTATGTTGCCTGCTGCAGCCCTTCACATTTTGTTGGATTGTTTTGTGGTGTAGAGTGTGGAAAAAAAACATGGGTATGGTGCTTGCTCACTTTATCGTAGTGTTCTGGGCTGAGCTGGGCCTGTAATCTGCTGATTGTGATAATTATCACCTGTTTGCCCAGCTTGTTCACCTTGACTACTCTCCTACTGCTGTTGTCCCTCCCAATTGCACTAGGCAGGTATAGAAGCACCCTTAGCTTAGGCGTGCTAAGGCAGGAGCAATCCCGAGACACAGGGCTCTAATGTACGTACAGCATGCCTGACACCCCCCCATGCTTTCACCTATATTCGAGTCCTGCATCCAGCTATCTATACACATACACTCTTGGGATCTGCATCACACCCTGGGGATAAACGGGATTCACTATTTTCCACCTGTTTGCATGGTATTGTCTTCTAATGCATAGTTATATGACTCATACTGAGCCTCCAAAATAATAACCACTGCTTACTGTCATGCAGATCTGCACACAACTGGTTAAAAGTGCCTTACTATCACTGTTTTCGATGTCCCTTGTTCTTCCCAGCAACAAAATAAGCGGTTTCTACACACCTTGAACCTGGGACCCTGCACACCACAGACGATGTGCTTTACCACTAAGCAATGGCATTTATACATACATCTGAGGTGATCACGTACAGATCATCCAGCACAGGCATTCAACAGTATAGGACATGTATTCTATCATGTAGATTTATGTGTGCTAATGTCCACACACACACACACATATATATATATATATATATATATATATATATATATATATATAGATAGATAGATATAAATATACATATATATATATATATATATATATATATATATATATATATATATATATATATACACACACACACACACACACACACACACACACACACACACACACATACATAGATATAGAATATATATCAGAACAACGGACCATGTGACACCAAAGTATTAGACAAGAATGAAAAGGAAACCACATGCATCTCCTGCATTATGTACTGGTGTTACTATCAAGGCAAGTGTGTTTCATTGCGTCACATGGATTCAGACTGTATTAAGGGTAAGATTAGGGCTGCTGACATTTACTCACCAGACCTATTGATGAATGTATGTGTATGTCTTGCCATCCCAGTCTCTTGGGCGATTGTGACATTTATGGACGCTATATAGGAAAACAACAAAACACACTCCTCAACACATCCTAGAGCTAGCCACTCACAGATACAAACACATAGGATATGACTGCCAAACACACACACCTGTCATGCCTTGGAATAGAACACCTACCTGTCTATTCTATCACACTACAGCATTACACAGTTACAGAAGGCGCTACCGACATTTCTGGGACACACTACTCCCAGAGGCATACTTCTAGGTGGGTGATATCATCAGCAATGGAAAAGACACCGATAGGGATTGTATGGAGTGTGAGCAGTCTAAAATCATTATTCTCTCCCCAGACAGATGGAAATACACACACACACAGTTGGCATTAGAACACAGACCTATCTTATCACACTACAGCATTATGCAGTTACAGAACACGCTACTGAGATTACTGGGACACAGCACTCCCAGAGGCATACTTCTATGTGGGTGACATCATCAGCAATGGAAAATAAGCCGATAGGGATTGTATGGAGTGTGAGCAGTCTAAAAGCATTACTCTGTCCCAAAGCAGATGGAAACACACAGCTGGCATGGCTGGGATTAGAACACAGACATAACTACCTTAGCATACTACAGCATTAGGCAGTTATAGAACACACTATCAAGATTACTGGGATGCAGTACTCCCAGAGGCATACTTCTAGGTGGGTGACATCATCAGCAATGGAAAAGACGCCGATAGGGATTGTATGGAGTGTGAGCAGTCTAAAAGCATATGACTGTCCCCAGGCAGATGGACACACACACACTTGGCATGGTTAGGAGTAGAACACATACCTAACTACCTTATCACATTGCAGCATTACGCAGTTACAGAATGCACTACTGAGATTATTGAGACACAGCACTCCCAGAGGCATACTTCTAGGTGGTGACATCATCCTCAATGGAAAAGATGCTGATGGCAGGGTAGTCCACACAACCATAAAGGTACCCGACACATGTAGGGTAGTCACTGTGTAACTGTGACCATGTCATGGGCCAACAACCAAAGTAGTGCTCTATGGGGTGTGAGTAATTCGCGTGTGAGGGGTGTGTGTTTAATGGTAAATTCCTCAAAGGTGATACTTGTGTCGTATGCAGAAAAGGTGAACCGGAGGTGTATGAGGGGGCAGCGGGTGAAGTGGAAAGAAACACAACCTCATGTGGAAACAGCTGCAAGACAAGCAGACAGGCCATAGTGTAGAACACAATTCCACAAACATATGAATATGGAAATATGCGAGACAAATGTATAGATACGGCACCATCACATACCCACAGATGGGTCCTGATGGAACTGGCCATAACAAACGCAACACACCTGGATGCATAATAGCCTACCCAGCATACCCTCCACAACACACAACCTGCCGCCATACCAGAACATCCACCAAATCCAGCTGTACTTGGTCCACTGGTTTGTTGCAGAAACAGCTACACACAGTGACTCCTACTCATATGTAGTAGGTACTGTCACCCTAGGCAGTGTCAGGATTGCAAACCATGTATCCCCTGCAGGTAAAACCCCCTGCACATTTTTGTGAAGCCACAAAAATCTTCATTATCTAACTTGTTTTGGTCTTGACCAATTTTTGGGATATCCCTCACGGGATGACCAACTTGTGTAAATAGTAGAATGGGTATGATGACATGATGTCCAATCCAGTAGATATCTGGACACAAGTCAAAACATGCAGTGGAGGTTCATGACACTGTCCAGCCCTAAGTGGGCATGCATAACCTACTACCCAGGATAAAATACCTTCCCGTGACGCACGTGTCCAGACACGAATAGGAGGGAGAATATAATGCACACATTTGCAAAGTGGAAAATGGCATGAGGGCGAGGAAGACACTACGTAAACAGGTCAACCCTGATCGAGTGTGAGGGACACTGACTGTGTGCAGTCATGACTGACCATACCTGTCAACCTGTGTGAGCAAGATATCTGGACAGAGCCATGAATATAAGTGAGACAAAGGTCCAAAATCAGGGACAATCTGTAAACATATCTCTTAGAAACATAGAATTTAATAGAATAACAGTTTGCACATTGGCATTAATGTCTGGAGTATGAAGTCTGAAACCCAACTGTCTGTCAGCATGTTCCGACTGCAGTCTTTAATGTTGAGCTACTGCTGTGCCAGAACACAACAGCATATTACAGAGGTCCATGCCATACCACTTAAATGTCCGGATTTTTGCACAATGACTAGGGTCACCACCTGTCCCACTTTGCGAGTAACAATCCCTTTGTAGGCAGTTGTGTCCTGTGAAAAAAATCAAGACATAGCAAATGTCCTGAGAGCTTATTCCCTAATTTACTTCAATAGTCGCATAAAATGGTTATTTTATATATGAATCCTCAATATGTTATGTGAAGTAGCATAAGCAATTCAAATTCTACTAGAATAAGCTATTATATGTACAAAAAAGGTTAAAGTTCAGTACTACGCACGGCTGTAGGTATGTTTTGTCCTGGAAAATCTGACATCTCTACAGAACATGTCCCACTTTGGGCAGTCAAAAAAGTGACAACCCTAAGAATGACCACAGGTTCGCCCCCATAGTGTTGGTGTGTGCCTCCAACAATCTGCACCAGTGTGGTAAATAGCTGAGGATTGACGTCACTAAATAATGAGTAATATCCTGAGTATAAGACTACACAACCTGCAGAAAAGTCATGCTAATGCAAAACCTAGCATTCTATCAACGTTCTAAGCTTGTAAGAGCAATTGTTAAAATGTGTCCCTAATTGTCCCCCCATCGTGTAGGTTTTGCGCAGGTTCGGTGCTCCAAGAGATTGAGAGGTATGGTCAGTACATATTTACAGGAACAGCCCTTCACACTTGTGTAATGTACAACTGCATACCTGTAGTCACTTGATGTCCAAAAATAATAATCGCCATATGACTGTATAATGGTAATAGTCAAATGTGAATGGGAACACCCCTCACCATGGAGTATGGACTGTAACAACCCCACCCATAATATGTAATGCCAACAGAATAAGATGCTGACAGGTGCCCAAACACCTGTGTCTATAAACACAGGTAAAACTTCAAAATAGGGAGATAATCCCTGTCCATATACTTCGTCTGACATTTGACCTCAGCCAGGGAAGTTCCGCTCACCAGGTGGACAAGCCTAAACCCAGATCACTACATGAACACCCTGACAATCAAAGACCTGTATGTGGCTGGACTATATGCCTTGGTGTTCTGCATATCCTCGGAGTGATTAACAATGCAGCCAGAGTCCACAGCAGTAGGCAATAGGGAATGTGTAATATGTAGTACCACCTTTTTCCCAGCAGGAGAATGGATGCCTGTGTCGTAGGTGAAGTGGTGAGGCGTATGTTGATGTAGCTAAGTACTATGGGTATGCATATCAATGAGGGAGAACACCAATAGAATAGTGGTTCCGGTATCCGGCCAACGTGAATGCAGTCCCAGTTGACCTACGACCACTGCACATAAAACTTGAAAGTGTAATGAAAGCGTCCGTGCAGTATACACATTTAAATATGTAAAGGTGAACGTGTGTTTCCCAGTAGTCCGTAAATTGGAATAGAGATATGTAACTGTTACAGTCAGAATTATGAAAGTTCACGGAAGCACAATTATCTATGAAACATATGTAACCCACAATAAGGATATGCAAGTGCACCTGCGCATGTGTAATCCGCTCACAGAATAGAAAATGAATGGTGTTTTCCACATGTTCTATGTACATGGCTCATACCTGTTAAACCCGTAAAGTACGAAACCGGACAAAGCCATGACAACAACTGGTACAAATAGGGACAATCCCCAGATATTGCCTAACAAACATAGAAAGTGGATAGAATAACAGGTGTGTCACTAGCATGGATTCTCTGAAGGGTATGAAGTCATAACCTGAAATGTTTGTCATTATTTACCAATGTCAGTCTTTAATGATATGCCACTAACTTGCCAGATAGACACAAGGCTATGAAAAATGGACCACAAATAGGGACAATCCCCAAATATTGCCTAACAAACATAGAAAGTGAATAGAATAACACGTGTGTCACTAGCATGGATTCTCTGAAGGGTATGAAGTCATAACCTGAAATGTTTGTCATTATTTACCAACATCAGTCTTTAATGATATGCCACTAACTTGCCAGATAGACACAAGGTTATGAAAAGCGGAGCAAAGATAAGAGGCAAAAAGCTGTACATGCAGTGGAAATCTGTACAGTTGAAAGGTATGATATGGAGATAAATATACACATATATCCACAGATATAATCCAAAGCAAATTACGAGATGAGGAATGTACAGACATATGTATATATGTACAGATATATATATATCTATACACACACACGATACATAAATAGATATATACACAACAAACATATGTCCCTGTACATATAACACATGTACATAAATAGGTCACGGTATAGCTAATATGGATAGACAGACAGACATGCATGAAAGGAGAATACACCCGATGGTTTCCAAACCATTTCCCGGAAACTACTAGTGTGACAGGCCCTGCAAGTTCTACACGTTAAACATGAATATAGGTGTCCTTTGCAGGACCCCAAAAATTGATCCGTACGAAGTGCGAACCATCATTGATGCTAAAGAAGTCACAGCTGCAACTATGATATAGTTGTACATGCAACAGTAGCAGGTGCAAGGGTAATAACACATGGGTTGATTGAATGTATGATGTACGAGCTGATATCCACAGAGTGGGGAGTGCTCGGAAGTGTCCTCACATGTTATTATCGCTCACATTAAACATGTTGAATGGGTACTGTGGAGGTGTATCAGGTATGGGAATCATGGGTATGCAGAATTGGGCCAAGGTGTTGGTTGGCACAGATCTATTAGGTACGCCCCATGGGAGGGATCAATATACCTATGTGGGTATAGCACACGCCTATATTCACCAAAAAGGTGCAACCCATCCACTGGATATTGTGTAAACCATTGGGGGAAGACGTAGGGACCTATATCAGTGTCATGAAGGCGATTATCAAGTATGGACACGCATACGACCAAGATGGTAACCATACCTGCCAGAATGTCAGAATAAGACAGCTGGACGAAGGCATAGTACACGACAGACAAATAGGGACTATATTAAATATACCTCAGACAAAGTCAGACCATTGATAGAATAATTGCGTAGTCGGGAATACGAATGTTATGAGAGTTAGTAATCATGAAATAGAAATGTCAATCATGATTACCTAACTGCACAGTCCGTCATGGCTTGCCAGCAATGTATCAGAAAGGCACATTATCATGACAAATGTAACAGAATCATAGGTCAAACCCCAGGGTGTATACCCATAATGTGTACAGGTGAGAGGTATGAAGGTAACCCGTCCTAATGAAATGTACAGAACTAGTGATACTAGGTGGACAGGTGAGAAGAAAGACATCAGGACAAATGACAAAACATGTACAAGTCATAAGCATGTTTGTCCACAAATGTGAATTACAACGTATGGCCTGTGAAAGTCAATGTGGAAGGTTAATAGACTCAAACGACATGTGTCCCACAGGGTGTCATGCAGTGTCACCGATACAGTGTCCAGTCCCCCATACTCGTACATGAGCTCTGCCACTGATGGAAAGCGCAAATACCGGCGTACACATAAGGTACATGATGGAATAAGTAGTGTGGATAAGCACCTGTTGGCCTGTGTGAGGAATATAACCCAGTGGGTGGGCATGCAATAGGCATGAAATGGTAACTGGCCTGTGATGGCACCATTTATTTTGTGTATTGGCGTAACTGTACGAATGTGCAGATGTATGCCTCATATGTGTGGTGTGTTCCTCTCACAATCTGTACCTGTCTGCCAAATACCTGAGAACTGACGTCATTAAATAATGATAAACATATGTGTTTAAGACCCCAAATCCCTCAGAAAGGTCATACTAATGCAAAACCTATAATACTGTCAACTATCTACGTTTGTAAGAGTAATATGTAGAATCTGCCCCTATCTGTCCCCCCATCATGTTAGGCTTTGTACAGATGTTTTGCACTAGGAGGTTGATAGGTATGATCAGAAACAGATACATGTCTGAGGAAACAGCATTATCGACTGCAAGATAACTCAGAAGGTATGAAAAGTGCTGCAGTAGGAAGTTCATCCACAGGTATGTGCTGACATGTCAAATGACACAGCAGTCTACAGGAAGTACCTATAGGATGTCACCTTTACCAGTGATGACAATGGGACATACCCACAGCCATGCATACACCCCAAATAGACATAGCACACAGCAAAGACTAGGCCATGATACATGAAGCCTCCGGCGTGTATGGATTGAGTGAGAATACAGCAAGGAAAGATGACTGCCAGGCTATTCAGCAAACACCTGCAGGGGCGTGCAAGACCGCCCATAACATGAACATTGCAAGGACAATGTTGGGATTTGCAACATACCCCATTTGTATGTGTAAGCTATGCAAATGATGTAATTATAGAGTTGCCACCTTTCCAAATGCCCAAAGTGGGACATTTGTGCTACAAACATCAGATTTTGCAGGGCAAAACATACCCACAGCCAGTACAAAGGACAGAACTTCAGTTTTTTGCCTGAATAAAAGTTTATTCTTGTAGCATTTTAGTTCCTTATTCTGTTTCTTATAACATTTAGGTGTTTCAAATACAGAATAACTGTTTCATGCAACTATTACATAAAATATAGAAAATTATTTTGTCCTAAAATCTCAGGATATTTGCCATTTATTCACATTTTTTGCAGGACACAACTGCCCAAAGAGACAAAGTGGGACAGGTGGTAACCCTACGTAATTACACGATACATGAAACAGTAAGCTGTCCATGCAAGAGCAGAGTTATGTGCAGAAATGTACCTGGATGTTATGCGACTAAAGTTTTGCATGTTGCTAAACGGAGCAATGACAGCTGCAAATATAGTATGAATACAGTCGAAGAAGCATGCCAATGTCCAAGTCCAAGGCCAGTGCTGGCTTTGTCCATTGGATATCAATGAACCAGTAGTTGTCCTCTCCCAATCCCTGGTGTGGAAGCATAGCGCAGCGCCACGAGAACGTGCTGTGCTTCAAAACAAGACCTATGGATAATATACATACAAAATGTAGGTTTAGCTAGATGTTAGTATGCCATGCAGATGAATGGCAAGCTAGAGACAACATGGCTACTGCGTACTGGTACCTATGTGTGGAAGCGCTCTGTCAGAGATGTAACGAAGCATTTGTAGGCAATGTGAGGCAAGTGAGGCTGAGGATAGTGAATCACATGTCATGCCATATGGGCCAAGCCTCCGCAGTGTAGTGTAGGTTAAGGGGACTATTAGAGTAGAAGATAGGTGACAACAGGAGTGTGTATGTGCAAAACACTGTAACCTCACCGGATCAGTGTCACATGTGTGCTGTCAGTACTCAGTGGAAGAGGCGTGTCATGAGCTATCCTAGGGAATGTCAGAAGACTGACGGCGCATGCCATGGATACCACTGATGTGACCTGCAAACCTGCCCACAGTGTGTCTGCACCCGTGCACGCCAGCAAGCCCGTGTAAGCATGTGTGCGCGCGTGTTAGCCCGTGTGCACATGTGGAAGAACGAGTAAGCTAGTGTACAAATGGTGAAGCCCGTGTAATGTCGTGTATGCATTTGTAAGCAGGTATACATGTGTACTACACACATCACACACGTACTGCACACAAAGATACACATGCTGCCAATACTACACACATCAGTGAAATGGCACATGGTTGGAGACTACATCATCAGAGGTAACAGTGCTGTAAACTATGCTATAGTGATGGTCATAGCTGCAATGCATCATGCCTGCTGAAGTACACCTGGAAGTAACACACTGTGTGTTAACAGCATTCTAACATCAATACAGTGGAATAAAGCCACTGTGTGCAGCAGCACCAGGTTAGTCAGATCCTGCATCAATGTTACACATCACAGGTGGTGGCACAGGTGACACCATATGCACAGGGTGTGGTGTTAACATGTCCAGAGCTGTCATAGAGCCATCCAATGTACATGTAGGTGTGTGTGTGTGTGAGGGACAATGGTTATTTCATGGTCCAATGGTGGTGAAATGGGTGTGTGTATGTGATAGCCGTAGCTGTTTGTGGTAAGTGTGTGTGTCTGCATATACACAGGTACAGCATGTGTCAGCCATATACAGGAGGTTGTGGGACAGTCACAGACCGCACCTGCCAGGCTGTAGAGATCCCCATTACTGGCCATGGACACCCCTCCATGCATCCAACACAACCCAGTCCTGCACCTGTCAATGTCTACACATACAGTCCTGGGATCTGTACCACAACCTGTGGATAAATGTGCATCTGTAATGTTAACCTGGGGTGCATAGAACTGACAGTTACTACAGATGGATATGAGCCATACTCACACTCCATTGTAATAACCACTGCTGACTGTTGCCGAGATCTGCATACGACCAGTCAAAGGTGCTGCACTAACATTGTTTCCAATGCCCGTGTAATACCCAGCAACACAATAACCTGTCACTACACATGTATAACCCACGATCACTACAGCACACAGTATGTGCACTATCACAGAGCCATAGCAGATGTACATACATCCAAGGTGCTCACGTACAGACAATGCAGCACAGTCAAGAGTGATAATCCCAACATACATATCTATATACAATATACAATATATATATATATATATATATATATATATATATATATATATATATATATATACATATATATAAATATATATATATATATATATATATATATATATATATATATATAGCTATATACATACATATATCTATATATATATGTAGATAGATACATGTACACACACACACACACACACACACACACACACATACACACACACACACACACACACATACGTGGCAGGGTTGGGAGCAGAACATAAATGTAAGCACTGTACCACACGACAGCATTACGCAGTTACAAAACGCGCTACCGTGATCAGTGGATCACAGGATTCACACAGGCACAAGTCTAGCCTGCAGACAGCAGCATCAAAGGCAAAGACGCCGCACGGATGTTATGGAGAGTGAATACTGTCAAAGCAATGTACTGTTGTCATGCAGCTGGAAACATACACACACACACACTTGGCAGGGCTAGGAGTTGAACATACACCTAACTACCCT
>NC_056739.1:478341018-478466018 GCF_019279795.1 Protopterus annectens
TCGGCTGCAATTTTGCATGGCGCCTTTAATTGTGTCTCTCACAAGGTATGTTGACGGCTCTGCAGATGTAATTGACTGACTGTATGTTTGTGCTGTTATTACAGTCTGTATTGCTATGGTTTCTAGTGTGGGGGATGTTGATGGGTGTACGTAGCATATACAGGTTTGTGGGGCTTGCATTTCTACATATTCCATATATATGTGTGTGGGCTCCGTCCCTAATTAAAGAGCTATCAGTAGACTTATGTTACGGGATTGTACATTGGGCCGTTGTTAATTGGTTTCTATATAGTATGCAGGAGAGGTTGATACTTCCATACCTCCGGAATTGCAGCGATATGTAAAGGGATATGTCTAAATGACAGCTATCCTGTGTATTTCTGTCCCAGATATTTGCAGTCATTGCGGTTGTGTTGGTAACAGAACCTCTTTGCCATGGGTTGCCACCTTTTCATATGGCCATTGTTGGACACTTGGGACGACAGCGGTGTTTACAGGCCAACACATAGCCACGGTCAGTACACAGGTTAGCACATACTTTTATCCTCAATACATACCTATTGTGGGACTTTGGCTACTTATCATATTGCATGCAACATTTACGTTTTTTACATACAGGCATAACTATTTAATGCAACTATTACATTATATACGGGACATATTAATGTCCTACAATCCCGGACATTTGCCCTTTGTAATGTTTTATGTAAGGGCACACCTGTCCAGGGAGGGGCTGTCCCTCCTAATGTGGGACAGGTGGTAACCGTATGCCTACGGCTAGCTATACCCACACCTACCATAATGATCTACCTCCGAGTTGGCACTAACAGACACATGATGCGGGCACACACACATTACAGTCACGCAGGGATGCACACAGCACCCTCAACACACACATACATAGACTACGGCACTCACAAACACAGTTGAACACAGTACCTACATGGACCACAACACTGGCAGCGGTAATTAAATGTCCCTTCATATCATCATACTATTACTCGCATTGTACTGTTCTGGTACTGTGTTCTTTCAGTCTTTCAGCCTCGTGGTTATGCATGTCGGTATGTTACACATTCCATAGTTGGCGGTATCCTATTTATTTGTACCTCCAAGGTGTTATGAATGTCGTTGACCTATCTATATATATTTGCAGATATCGCTGAATCCGTATATATCAACATATATCACTCTATCGCCCTTTCTATCTGTATTATATATATGTATATATGTGTACATATATATATATATATATATATATATATATATATATATATATATATATATATCTGACGGGGAAAGTGACAGGCAAGCTACACCTTTCATTGTGTACTTGGTGTATACTGCTTCCTGGACTCCGCACGTTTGTGTCTGTACCTGTCACATTACACACCTGCTGTGGGTTAGGGTTACCAGCTGTCCCACTCTGCGAGGGACAGTCCCTCTTTGGGCAGTTGTGTCCTGCAAAATATTTGTAAACATGGCAAATGTCCTGAGAATTTAGAACATACTTATTTCCTATAGTTTATGTAATAGTTGCGTAAAACAGTTATTCTGTATCTGAACCACCTATATGTTCTAGAAACAGAATAAGTAAGTAAACATTACAAGAATGAGCTTTTATCTCGGCAAAACAGTGAAGTTCTGAATTTCGTACTAGCCAGGTGTATGTGTTGGCCTGCAGACATCTGACGTATGTCCCACATTGGTCATTTGAAAAGGTGGCAACCCTACCATATGTACATCTTGGCTAGCAATAGTGTTAGGTGATTCTATGCATGATTACGTGTTCTACTCCTGGCAGTGGTCGTTTTACCCTTCAGAGCAGCCGCTATTAGTACAGGGGTGAATAATGCTGGTTTCACCTGTTCTGGACATCACTGACCGTGATCTGCGCGATATTCGGAGAAGCTTATCCCTGTTTTGAGCATATCCATATAGTCATATTTAAATGTTGCTTACCAGCAGTGGGCAATGCATATTCCCGCTAACGTGTGCTACACATATGATCTGATGACCTGTATCTGACATGCATTACTCGTGCCTTCGGATTACGTTACATCCCTTGCAGGATGTGGGATCGGGAACATGCATGACGGTCACTGCATTTAACACATGGCCATCTGGGATTTGTACACGTGTTATGTCGTTTTGTACGTGGAGTATACTATGGCTGTTACACCATACTGCACTCACATGGGTAACTCAGTTAGTTTACATATTGATGAGTCCAGTTAATGGTATGCCCATGTGATGTTTACTGGATGTGCTCCGGCATTGGGTATGTATATCACAGTGAGCCACACACGATACTGTGCTAAACCTTCAAACGACCATAGGTGGAGCATGCTGGGGTGACAAATACTTGTCATGGGTACACCCCATGGCTTGACACAACATCCATGATTATATTATGTGGAGCCCCTCATTAATGCAGCAGGGACTCCGTGCTGAGTGTGTGCAGAACAGTGCTTACACACATGTGCTCCCACAATTGCCTCTGCCCCACTAAGCGACAGTTGGTTACTCGATGTTGTGGCGACAGCGGACACTGTTTGCCCCATTTGGTGTATGGCCTCTGACAATCGGCCATGTACCTACTGATGTACCTGGAAACCTATACACACAGCACCACCATATGCTGATAGGCGCATGTACTGTTCAGGTGTTGACATTCCATGTTTCAATAGCTGTTGTGTGTACAATGTTTGAGGGC
Organism: Protopterus annectens; assembly: GCF_019279795.1. Taxonomy (NCBI): domain Eukaryota; kingdom Metazoa; phylum Chordata; order Ceratodontiformes; family Protopteridae; genus Protopterus; species Protopterus annectens. The sequence goes on from NC_056739.1 coordinate 478,343,735, forward strand.
TGCCTATGTAGGATTCACACAGTGGGCTACCTATACATTACAATTTACAGGTGGTCATGTTTGTGTGCCATCCATTTTACTGTGTGTGCAGGTGGAGTGGTGTGTCAGTCCGTAGGGGCCTACACTGTCAGAGTATGTGCTATACGTTCCCTCTTTGCCAAGGCATAGGCATATTGGGCATGCCTCCGTCTGCCTACTGGGGCTGGCACAGTGTGTTCATGGTCTGAATCCCTCTGTGCCTGTGATGACCTTGGCAATTGCGGTGGGCTATGAGGGCCTTCACCATTTTGTCCCTGCTGCAGCTGTTTCCGCAGGATCATATTATGTAGCATGGCACATACTATGATGATGTGGGCACACATGCCTGGAGAGTACTGCAAGGTTCCACCAGATGTGTCCAAGCACCGGAACCGTGATTTCAGCATCCCGAACACACGCTCTATGATGATTCTGGTTTGTGCGTGTGCCTCATTATGGCGTTCTTGCATGGGTGTGTGTGCATTTCTGATGAGAGTCATCATCCACGGCTCCAGTGCATAGCCAGCATCCCCCACAAGGTGGCCATGTGGGATGTCCCCCCTGACAAATACCTGATACAGCTGTGAGGCATGCCAGATATGGGAGTCATGGTAGCTTCCAGGGCTGCCAGCACACACATCCATGACAACACCCTGGGCATTGCAAACGACCTGGCAGTTAATGGAGTGGAATCCCTTGCAGTTTATGTAGCGCCTACCATGCTCACCGGGTGGTGACTTGATTTGTATGTGTGTGCAGTCTATCGCAACCAGTACCTCCGGGTAGTGTGCCACACGGTGGAAGTGACGCATATTGCTGGCCATCTCCTCCTGAGTTCGGGGGAAGTATATATGCTCATTGGCATGTGGTAACATGGCATCCAGGAACTGGTGTAGTACCCTGGATGCTGATGCCTGTGAGATCCCCATTATATCTCCAGTTGGCCTTTGAAAGGTACCTATGGCTAGTATTTGCAAGCTTACACATACCTTCGTGTCCACTGGGATGGGTTTCCCTCTGTTGTTTCTGGTTCTCAGGCGTGGCCGGCACAGCTCCACTATTTGCTGTAAGATGTCCCTGTCCACCCTGTAACGCTCTACTATCTCCAGATCATGTAGCCCCTGGTAGGTTACCCTTGGTCTGAACACTCTTCTCCTCCTCCAGGGCCTGCGGTGGTTGTTGGCATCATCCTCCACAATACCGTCAGTCTCTAACACATGCTGATGAATCACAGCTATGGCAGCTCCCAACATGTACATTTTAAAAGTTCCCCATGTGTTTACACCTATGGTGCAGTATTTGGGAATACACAGGTGTGTGTAGGGTGCTTTCACACTTTATACTATTGTGCTGTGAACATCGATGATGTCATAGGGTGTGTATGTACGATGGTAGCTACAGGGTATCTTATGTGTTTTACTACCAGAACTACTATTGTGGTGCCTTTGGTGTTGAATTACATATGGCTGCTGTGGATTACCTCTTGACCTTCCCTTTACATTTCTGCATGTTCCACCTACCATTTTCTGGCATGCATCCAGCAGCCTGCTTTCATTTGTACTTTCCTAGACCTGGCGTATCTTGTGTAATGTGTGCTATTGCCGGTCTACTGTCGGTTTGCTTTGCTCTGCTATGACAGATCTCCTATCTTTGCAATCCAATGCCTCCCCTCCTTTCTTTGCATTCCAATGCCTCCCCTATCCTGTTTTGCAGGTTTCTGTGAGCAGACCTATCAGCTGCCGTCAATTGGCCGCCGTGAGTTGATTGGTGTTGATTGCTCATTAGTACTCCAATTACCCTACTTCGGCATTTCCTTCTTTTCTTCCCCTGACCTTCCTGTTTGTGCTATTGTTCACGGCACGTGCATCCACTTACTGGGTTTCGGGCATGTTTTCATCCCCGTACACATGCGCTTTTGGGCACCATGTGTGCTCTCAGCTAAACGATTCTATACCTTCCTCCCCACCCCTGTCCTGCAGTTTTGCTTAGCAATGGCAAGGCCAGATTTGCATTGCTCCAATGTGCTTACTGCTATGGTGGCACACCCCTCTGCTGATGTCATGTATCTCCTCTGAGCCACTCCTCAGTGTTATAGTGCTATGCCATATGGTACAACCTTCATCCAGTGGGACATTTGCGATTCAGTATTATCTGCCTCATTTGCATGGCATTGACTACTAATTCATAGTTACCACGCCGAACACTGTCACAGGCCCTTAGCAACCCTTGCACCTTGGTTGTGGTGTTCCATGCCTACCATTGTGTATTATGATGTAAACCTGATTTGTATTACATTGTGATTTTATGACATTTTTATATAATTTCTTTATGTTCCAGTTTGCGCAAACACGTGCCCTGCGATTGTACTGTGCGTTACTATGGACATGACATTAAATGTTGTTTTTTAGGTATTGTGCATCTTTTCTTATGCCATTGGCTGTGTATTTCACCATTGGCATTTGTTAACTTTGTAATACATGAGTCTGGTCCGCTTCCATAGCTCCGATGTTCTGTTTGGGAAAATGTAAACTGTGTTTTTTTATTTACATTTCCGTGGGCTTACGCTACACCTGCACCACTTCATGAATCACTATCTGCCTTCATTTTCACGGTGCGACACTGTGCATGGGGTGATTAGCATACCTATGCCGAGGGCTGCGCAGTTCTTGCATATGCCAGTAGTGCACATGGTATTGGATCGTACCTGAATCGCTCGACGGCCATATTTGGCATTATTCCACCTACGCTACACCTGCGCCTGGCGCAAGCTTTATGAATCCCAGGGTTGGTCTTTTTTGGCAGCTATTGAAAGTTTCCCTTACCATGAAAATATAAAATTCTTAACTGTGGATGCCACTGATTTATATTTTTCAATCCCGCATGCTTTAGGTATAGAATGGGTAGTCGAACGGATGTTGGCACATGGTATTGATAGTGGGGAAGTACGTTTGATTCAGGAATTGTTGGACATCATTTTAGGTAACAACTTTGTGATGCTTGATAACGATATTTACTTGCAAAAGGTGGGGATGGCTATTGGTTCCCCCTGTGGAGTCAATGTTTCGAATCTTGTAATGGCCCATTGGGAACACCGTTATATACTGACTGTACCTGAAAATCAAACGAGGATCAAGTTTTACACAAGGTTTTTAGATGATGTCTTTATTTTGTTTGATGGGACTAGTTTAGAGTTGGATAGCTTCTTGGAGGGAATCAATGGCAACACTGAGTTTTTGAAATTCACTCATAAGTGCACTGATGAAAAGATTACGTATTTGGATATAGAGTTAAGTAAGGATGTTTCTAATAAGTGTTTTGTGGCTGCCATTCATCGTAAGGAAACTTACTCTAACTGTATGTTACACTATACGAGTGCCCACCCCCAGTACCAGAAGAAATCTGTAGTAAAAGGCCAAATGGTCTGAGCTGCACGTATGGTAACAGGAGATGACAGATTTCTTGAGGAATGTGAATTACTCAAGGGAATATTTTTGATGAGAGGGTACCCTGAGGTGTTGGTATTGGATATTTTTGAGGAAGTTTTGATTAAAAGGAAAGCAGGTATTTACAAACCTATATTGACAGGGCACTGTGGTGTTTTAGATAAGGTTGAAAGTGAAACAATTGGTTTGAGTCCCCCCTGTAAAGAGATTGGGCTGGATTCACGAAGGCTTGCATGGAGTCTAAGAGTAGAGTAAGACTCCAGACAGCCAATATGTCTGCCGAGCGATCCAGGAACAGCCGGCAGGGGCGTGCATGAGAGCTTCTAAAACTACTCTTGCAAGGACAGTGTTATGTTATGCAAATTACCTCATTTGCTGCTGAAAGCTATGCAAATGAGGTAATTTTGCTATCCAGGAAACACTAACATGTCCAAGTAAGAGTAGAGTTACTTGCAGAAATGTACTCCATTGGTAACAAAGTACCGTTCTGCAAATAGCAAAACGGAGCTATGACAGCTCCAAATAAAGGATGCATCCAGTTGAGGAAGCAGGCCAATGGCCAAATCTAAGGCCATTGGCATTTTTATCTGTTGTAAAATAATAAAAACTATTTTTTTTCCTCGATCTCCGATGTTTAAGCATAGCACAGCACCATGCAAACATGCGGTGCTCTAAAAACCAAAAATAAAAAAAAAAAGGCATAGTTATTTTATTAAAAATATTCTTCTGCCATGCAGATGAATAGCAGGCTGAAGACAACATGGCTATTGAGTAGTGGTTGCTAAGGGGGAAGCTCAGTTTGAGAGATGTAACCAAGCATTAGTAGGCAATCCTATGCAAATGAGGATAAGGATAGTGAATCCCAAGTTTCCCTGCCATGTGAACCATGTCCCTAAAGTGTAAGTGTAGGATTAGGGAAGTAGTAGAGTAGAAAATAGGTGACATCATGAGGGGGTATGTATCAAAGACTGTAAGCTTATTGGAGCAGAGTGGCATGTGTTTGCTGTGAGTTACTCAGGACTGGAAGAGGCGTGTCTACAGTTGTCTGAAGTGAAACCCAGAAACCGAAGGTGTACGCTGTGGATATCACTAAAGTTTCTTGCAAAGATGCTTACACTGTGTGCGTGCGTGTGTGCACCTGTAAACCCGTCCAAGCCTGTGTGCACGTATGTGCACCCGTGGAAGCCTGTGTAAGGCTCTCTAAGCCTGTGTGCACGGATGTGCACCTGTGTAAGCCTGTGTAAGCCTGTGTGTGTGAGTGCGTGCTCGTCTGCGTGTGTTTGCACTTGTTTGCGCGGTGCTGCCCCCTGTGGAAACAGAAAGGGAAAAGGAAGGAAAAGAAGTAGTAGGAAGTTAACCAAGAAGAACTAGCAGAGCTGCCAGGTGAAATCAATGAGAATCAGCCAATTACACAGGCAGTACATTAGCCCAGCCCAGCCCAACACTTAAAACTCTGCAAACAACATTCCCCCATGTTTTTCTCAGAAACACTGCAACACTGCAGTATACAAAGAGAAGTGTAAACTTAAAAAGCTTAACTGAGACAAAAAAATGTTAGGGGCTGCCATTGCTATTATAACGCAACATGTGCAAGATGCTGAGGGTGGTGCCATTGCGAATGCTGCTGAACAACCCACAGAGTGGAGACGGAGAAGAGTGTACAGACCCAGGGTAACCTACCAGGGGCTACATGAGCTGGAGATAGTGGAGCACTATAGAGTGGACAGAGACCTCCTGCAGTAAATTGTTGAGCTATGCAGGCCACACCTCACACACAGAACCAACAGAGGGGAACCCATCCCAGTGGAAACCAAGGTATGTGTTGGCCTAAGAATACTAGCAACAGGTACCTTCCAGAGACCAACTGGTGATATGATGGGGATTTCACAGGCATCAGCATCCAGGGTACTGCACAAGTTCCTGAATGCCATGTCAGCTCATGTCAGTGATCATGTATATTTCCCCAATTCCTGTGAGGTATTGGCCGTCGATATGCGTTTCTTCCAGCAAATAGCAGAATACCCTGAGGTAGTGGGTGCAATTGACTGCACGCACATACACATCAAAGCACCAGCCAGTGAGCGGGGTAGGGCCTACATCAACCACAAGGGCTTCAACTCCATCAACTGCCATGTAATGTGCGATGCCCAGGGCATAATACTGAATGTGTGTGATGGCTGCCCTGGAAGCTACCACGATTCCCATATCTGGCATCTGATGCAGCTGAACCAGACATCTGCCAATGGGGACATCCCTGATGGTCACCTAGTGGGGGATGCTGGATACGCACTGGAGCCGTGGCTGATGACACCCATCAGAAATGCACACACCTGAACAAGAACTCCATAATGAGGCACACGCACAAACACAAAATATAATCGAGCGTGTGTTTGGGATGCTCAAGTCACAGTTCCAGTGCCTGGACACATCTGGTGGAGCCTTGCAGTACTCACCAACTACATGTACCCAAATTGTCATGGTATGTGCCATGCTACACAATATGATCCTGTGAAAACAGCTGCAGCAGGGACAGCATGGGGTAGGCCAAACAGCCCCCCACCATTGCCAAGGCCTGCACAGGCACAGCGTGACTCGGAGGAGGAACAACCTGAGCCTGCTCCAGTAGGCAGAAGGAGGCGTGCCCAGTATGCCTTGGCCTTGGCAAAGAGGCAACGCATAGCATATACACTGGCTCAGTAGGAACCCTGGAAATTATACCTCTCTCTGACTCGCACATAAAATAAAAGGGATGCCTAACTTGACACTACCTGTTTCCAAACATGTATAAGGAGTGTAGTATGTGCATCCGACATATGCAGCCCTGCAGCACCACCTGAGGCATGATTGCTATGTTTTAAGCAATATAAAGCAGTGCTAAGCAGATTTTACCAATATTTAGTATTATGTAAACAAAATTGCCCATGCTAACTAGCGCAACATCGGGCAATGTTGAGCAATGTTGGGCAAGGTCAGTCATAGTTGAGCAAAGTCAGGTAAACATGATCATATTTGCTTTACTGCTCCTTAAGCAGTCTGGTCTACCCAGCATGAAAATAAAAAGCACTGACAGGGCTCAATCCCAGGATACTGTGGACTACAGTCACAGTACTGAACCACTAAGCCATGACAGCATTTCAGTGGCACAGATACAGCAGGACAATTGTACACTAATGCAAACACAAAGAAATGCTGTATCATGCCCCTAAAGAGGCATATGGGTAACCTCCCCCACCGGCCTATGCAGACAGAGAACATCAGGCCAGGCGGTGTGATGTGGGTTGTGTAGGCTATGAAGTCACAATCTAATATACGTGACATTGGACGCTAAGATCTGTAGTACAGTAGTATGCCTCAAGCCAGTACAATAGGCAACAGTACAGACTGAAATGGTGGGCCGTACATAGCAGTGCAGGGATAGCAAATGTGTAAAAGTGTCAGGTGAAACCCTCATCCTATGTACACCCACAGTAACAATCAGGTGTGCCTCACGGTAGAAATGTGCAAAGAACAACTATCCCCCCTGTATGTAGAAATGTTAGTGAGTCTATGCAAAGTGTCTCATGGAAGCCCTGCAGGCACAGCATGATCCCTGTTGATCTATGACAAAAAGGTGAGCCCTGCTGTAAAAATACAGCTTGATTTTCCATACACATATAGTATAAATGTCTATACCGGGCGTGCTCACACACTCCAACAAATGTAGTGGATTTCATTCAGCATCACACTGAAAGGTCATACTGGGCATGCTCACACACTTAAATAAATGAAGCAAATGTCAGGCAACAACATACTGAAAGATCATACTGGGCATGCTTACACACAAATAAACGAAGCAAATGTCAGGCAACAACATACTGAAAGATCATACTGGGCATGCTCACACACTTAAATAAATGAAGCAAATGTCAGGCAACAACATACTGAAAGGTCATACTGGGCATGCTCACACACACAGGCTAAATACGGAGGTGATAATAAGGGATCTATGGACAAATGTGGATAGTCATCTCTACTTCCAGAAACACATTCACAAAGTGGTCAGAAAATCATGCTATGTGTTCACACAAACTGCCAAGGTCTGTGCATGTAGGTCAAAGGAGGTTCCCACTACTCATCAGTCATCAGACCCGTCAGAGAGTACCACAACACACTTGCAATGAATCTGACTAGGCACCTTCAGCAGCCAGAAAGACCACTGATGTACCTTAACAAGAGGATTACTGGCCTCAAACAGTTGCCCCATGCAACAAGACTGAATGTAACCCAATCTGAACTCTGTTGCATACTGTCTACTCAGGAGATCTCTGCCCAACAGACAGGTCCATGTCATGGCTACACTCAGATCTGTTCTGAGTTACAGCTCAATGGCACTAAATATACAGACCCAACTGATATTGTCAATATTCTGGCAGATAGGATCAGTGTTAACTTTAGCCCCCTCTCACCCATGAAAGAGCACATCTCTATAATGGAAGACTGCAAAGTTGCTGTCATCACGGCTGCCCAGGTAAAAAACACTCTCCAAAGCCAGTATCAAAGCAGCCATGGGACCAGATAACTTCCCAGGCTGTGTTCTACACAAACCACAGAATGAACAGGCAACACACTGACGTACCATGTGCAGTCATAGCCTCCCCTCATGCTTTGTGCCTGCTGAATGGTGCACAGTGACGGTTATCCCACTACACAAGGGTGGAAACACCACAGACCCCAGGAACTAGTGCCCCATTAGCCTGATGAGCCCACTCTTCAAAGCCATGGAATGTATCTTCATACAACTTATAAAAAATTACATTGGTGATCCCCAAACCCTGGACCACAACCATGTTGGGTTTGCAAAATGCAGATCATGTCTCCTAAACCTGATAGATGACATTGAAGCAGTCAGCAGAACCGTAGACATGGGTAAGGTGGTTCACACAGCCTATGTAGATCCTGCCATGGCTTACAACACCACCCCACACTCTGGAAATATAGATAAACCCACTAAACTAGGTATAAATTGCTATGTCACAAGATGGGTTGCCAACAGGCTAACTGACAGAACACACACTGTGAAAGTAGCAGACTCCAAGTATGACTTTGGACCAGTGATGAGTGCAGTACCACAGGGTCCAGTCCTGGGTCTTGTTTTGTTTAGTATCTACTTCCCTGAAGTAAACTTTAACATGGAAGGTCTGTGGCTACTGAAGTTTCCAGAGGACTGCAAACTAGGAGCCATAATTGCAAACACTAAAGATGTGGACATCCTACAAAAGGGCCTCACTGAGACATATGGCTGTTGTCAAAGCCATAGGCTCTAGCTCAATGCCAAAAGGTGCATTGTCATCCCCTTTGTTAAAAACTCTGTAGCCAAGAACTACAACATAGGCGGTAGTATACTTAACACTGAGAGTATGACAAGAGACCTTGGGTCACAGGTGGACAGTGGACACAGCTATGATAATCACATCCCCACAGTAGTCAGGAAACCCTCCTATGTGGCACACCTCATCACAAAATGTGTCTCATGCAGAATAGAAGAGGACATTGTTCCCCTCTACTCATCACTCACTAGAACTATAATAGAGTACAACTCCACTTTTGCTATGTACCTCACAAGACAACTACAACAACTGGAAAGCCTGCAGCAATACCTCACAAAGAGCATTAGTGGCCTGAAATACATGCCATACATAGACCATCTCAAAATGCTCCATCCGTACTCACTTGCATATCGCCTACTCAGAGGTGTTCACTGCCTAACATACAAAGCTATGTCAAACACAGAGCTGTTGGACATGCTCCACATAAAACACTCACAATCCCTCTGACCTTCGGACCCAAAACCATGAGTGAAATACAAAAGGAAGGGGTGTACCCATTTACCTTATGGATACCCACACCTTCAGGTTAGTGGCACAGCATAAGGCCTTGGAGACCATGCAAGTGCAACTAACATTGGGCAAAGCGGCTCATCAGATTGTAGCCTGCTACAGATCACCTACCTTGTCTCAGGAACCTCACTCAGTATTCTTGAGAACAGTGGAAAATATAAAGGTCCTATAAAACACCATTATATGAGGAGATTACAACTACCCAAACATTGAGTGGGAGAATTACTCATGTACAACGTCCTTTGCCCAATGTTTCCTAGAGTTTAAAAACTCTAACACCCTGGAACAGCTGGTCACCATGCCCACTAGAGGTGACAACATACTGGACATGATCATCACCAACATGGGGTACCAGTGTTCCACAACAGAGATAAACCCCTCGCTGGTAATATTAGATCATAAAATAATCACACTGGACATCCACATCCCACCCCCCACCCAGTCAATGAAACCACTGTGAAGACATTTTCAAAAGCAAACTGCACACTTCCCAAGACCAAATTGGGAAGTTCCAAAGCCCTCTTGCTATAGGATAATGGTATACAATCTGCCGAATCATTTACAAGTGCAGCCTATGAGCATCTATAGGGATGCATGGATCAAGACATCACAAATAAAACCAAGATGCATTCCTCCAAAAATAAAAAAACAATCTGGTGGTCATAGCCCATAAATAAGCTAGACAACAGAAGGAGGAAACGAACACATGATAGAGCCAACTTCACTAAAGGAAAGGCATCACTGATCATTATTAGGAAGAAACAATGATCGCTCATAAAATAATCCAAGGCTAGTTTCTAAAGACAAATTGCCAAGGAATGTAAGAATAACAACCACAAAGTCTTTGGTAGCTATACCATACATGTAGGTGTGAACTTCCAAATATGCTGTCAGCTACTGAAAAATGTCAAGAAATACACTGAACCAACTTTCATTGCCCACATCCTGGGGGACAAGTTCAGTGTAAACTCCCCACCATCTCCCCCAAAAGGGCCTGTGTCCATCACAGAAGGATGCAGAGCCCCAGACTTCATGGACATGCAGGTAAAGACAGCCCTCTCCAAAGCTAAGAACACAGCATCAATGGGACTGGATGGTGTCCCTGGCTGTGTCTTACACTAGGCCCAAAAGGAACTACACCCTCACCTACATTCACTGTGCAGACTCAATCGTACCACAGGCTATGTACCCAAAGAATGGCATACACTAACAGTCATCCAGCTCCACAAAGGGGGTGCCACAACAGAACCTGGAAACCACTGCCCTATATGTCTACTCAGCCTGGTCTACAAAGCTATGGAGCAAATTGTCATGGAACCAATAAACAGAGACACTGGGGACCTCCAGACACTGGACTCTGCTCAACTTCGCCTTGTTAAAGGTAGATCCTGCTTCCTAAACCTAGTTGACTTATTTCAAACAGTTACTAAGGACATAGATGGAGGTGAAAGTAGTCCACACAGCCCACCTGGACCTCACTAAGGACTTTCTACACCATTCCCCACTCTGTCATCATGGACAAGCTTACCGGCTTGAACATTAACAGCTATGTCACAGGATGGGTGGCCATGTGGCTCACAGATCAAACACACATGTTCAGAGTTGCGGGTGCCATGTCCGACTCTAAGCCAGTCACAAATGGCATCCCACAGGTCTTGGTCCTGGGACCCCACCTGTTCAGTAGATACTGCTCAGAGGTACAGGCAAGCATGGGAGGAGTATGGCTGAACAGGTTTTCAGATGACTGCTAACTGTGGTCCATAATCGACTCTATGGCTGACACAGACATCCTCTAGAAGAGTCTTACAGAGACAGATACCTGGTGTCAAAACAATGCCCTCAAGCAGAATGCCAAAGAATGCATAGTCATCCCCTTTGGCTAAAACAAAGTGCAAACAAATTACCACATAGGTAGTAAACCAGTATGTATGGAGAAAGTCATTATGGCCCTGGGGACACAGGTAGATAGTAAACTCTCCTTTGATGATCACATGGCCAAAGTGTTTAGACATTCCTTCTATGTAGCCCACCTAATGTCACCTAATGTAACCCACTTTGTCTAGTCTGATGATATCACCATCCTACAAGTATACCTGTGGAAAATAGAACTTGCAGTAATGTGTATAGTGCATCGTGTAAATGCATACACCTGTAGTATCATAAACCAGTTAGATAGGGGTTTGTATCCTGCACTTGACAAGTGTGTGTGTCTATTTGTGTGTGATCTCCTTGGAGAGGAGCAACCTTTTTGAAGAGTAGTGAAACACCCTAAAGGTGATATACTAAGCTTTGTCAAGTCTGAAGATGTCACCATCCTACAAATATACCTGTGGAAAAAAGGGCTCACAGCAATGTATATAGCACATTGTGTAAATGCGTATTCCTATAGTATCATAAACCAGTTAGGTAGGGATTTGAATCCTGCACTTGACAAGTGTGTGTGTTTGTGTGTGATCGCCATGGAGAGCAGCAACCCTTTTGGAGAGTAGTAAAACACCTTAAAAGTGGTATACTAATCTTTGTCAAGTCTGATGATGTCACCATCCTACAAATATACCTGTGGAAAAATAAATTCACAGTAATGTGTAGAGCACGTCGTGTTAATACTTTCCCTTCTAGCATCAAGAAGTGGTTTGAATCCTGTATTTGCCAAGTGTGTGTGATCTCCTTAGAGATGAGCATCCTTTTTGGAGAGTACTCTTAAAAGTGGTATACTAATCTTTGTCAAGTCTGATGATGTCACCATCCTACAAATATACCAGTGAAAAACAGAACTGCCAGGAATGTGTGTAGTGTGTCATGTTAATGCATACTTCTCTAGTATCATGAAGTAGTTAGGTAGGGGTTTGAATCCTGAACTTGACGATTGTGTGTGATCTTCTTGGAGAGGAGCAACAATTTTGGAGACTACTAAAACACCTTAAAAGTGGTATACTTATCTTTGTCAAGTCTGAAGATGTCACTATCCTACAAATATACCTGTGGAAAAAATAACGTCCAGTAATGTGTATAGCATGTCATGTTAATGTGTACTGCTCTATTATCATAAAGTACCTAGGTTAGGGGGTTGAACCCTGCACTTAATGAGTATGTGTGTGCTCTATGTGTGTGACACTGTTGGTCAATGTGTTGTGGGTTTTGCTTTTACTACTGTATGACATATCAGTATGACAACTGTATGTGCATTGCACATGTGAGGTAGCTGTGTGGCGAATACATATACGTACATGTGACCTCAATTATTGCATGTGTGGGAACCCTGCTTTCTCCAAGAACACATCTGTCATCTTTGCCAGAGTGTGCTGCTGCTTTCCAGACCTTAGGTCACATCTGTATGCTTGAGACAAGGCCAGCCACTGCAGTGATCCCTGGCCTAGGTCATCTGTGTCACACACTCATTACGGTTTCAATTGAATTGTATGAGTGAGGGTTTATGGCCGAGGTATATGTCAGACTTGTTCAAATGCAGCAAAGTCTGCCAATGATGGCTATTCATTATAGGTGTGCAACAACCTTTGTGGATATGCATGCAGACCCCTTATTGCTTATGTGATCCACCGAGGGATTTCAAAATACCTTTGGAAATGTGATTATCAAAGGAGAGATGATGTAACACTTGGTTGCATGTACACATCGGTACCTATTCATCATGTTGGTGGCTACTACCTATGTGGTACTGTGGGGATACTATGTTCCGTAAAGGTGGATGACTATGCTTTGGTTGGCTTATAGCTTTACAGCATGGGTTTGACAACAGGTATCTGTCTGTATGATACCCTTGTGGAGGATGTGTGTGTCATCTGGAGAATGCATTATAGGCCACAGTATGCATTACCAGACGTGGCCGGACATATCCCTACTGTGATTGCTTGTACCTAAGAGAGCTATATGCCAAACAGGAGTGGTCTCAGTAATGGGTGCAGGTGAATACCACTGGTTACTGGCATAGTATAGTACCTGAAGGATCCAAATGTTACTGTGTGTCCTACATCTGTCTGTCAGTCGTCAAGACATCATCTAATGATTGGTTATGGTCAGGCCGTTGAAGTTATGTATACTACCAGAATGCAAAACAATGACAGATAGTAACAGTATCACCCACAGCACAGTGTCAAACCATGTCATACACACATGTGTAGTCAAGTTCTGAAGTATGTGTAGTACAATGCATACTGGCCACCAATAGAAACTATGCAGTGTTACTGTGTAATACAGGGCATGTCACCCTGCCCATGTGTCCACTATGCACGTACATGCAGACAGTGCACCTCCACCATGTTCAGAAATGTACACCTGCAAATCTGTGCTACACACATCCCACACATACTGTCCACTCTCTAACACATGCTGCCAATACTACACACATCAGCCAAGTGGCATGTGCGCGGACAATACACTATTGGAACTAACCCTGGTGTAAACAACACTACATTGACAATCATAGCTTTAATGCGTTATGCCTGCTCAGCTACACCTTCAAGCATATCATTACACTCTACTGCTGACAACATGCTAACATTGCTATACTGCTATAAAGTCACCCTGTGCATCAGCACCATGGTAGCCTGTTCCTGCATCAAGTTACAGATGACAGGAGGTGGCACAGGTTTCATCATATGCACAGGGTGTGTTGTTGGCTTGCCAGAGGCCTACAGTGAGCCATACAATCGACATGTGTGTGTGTGTGTGTGTGTGTGTGTGTGTGTGTGTGTGTGTGTGTGTGTGTGTGTGTGTGAGGGCCAAGAGTACTGCTATGGGCCAATGTTGATGTAATGTGTGCGGGTATGTGTTAGCCTTAGGTGTCTGGTTTGTGTGTGTGCGTCTGCATGCACACAGTTCCACAATGTAGCTGCCATATACGGGTATTTGTGGGACAGCCACAGACTGTACCTGCCAGGCTTTACACATCACTGTCTCTGGCCACGGATATGGTACCTGTGCCTGGCAGGGGTGCTACTGACACTATCAGGTACTAAGCCAGACTGAGTACTATCCCCAGAGGTAGATGGATGTACACTGGACCCAGGTCCCTGCTGGGACTGTCCAGAGCCATGTGCACATGGTCTTCTAGGACGTTCTATGGACAGCCCACTCCCAACATTGCTGGGGCTGGTACTGGCACTACGAGAGCAGCTGTGACTTGAGGGACGTCCACGGTGACTGCCAGCTGCTGATGTTGCTGGCATATGTCCATGTCGATGACTCAACCGTCCCACACTGTCCTGACACATGGACATGACATTGCGGAGGACATCTAATGTCTCACCCCAACATCTATCAGTGACCTCAGTGTAATTACAGATGGCACCTGATAGGTCACGGATACTGTCAATTACAGTGGTGTTATGTGCCCTCTGTGCCCTTAGTCCCTGTCTGGTGTACCATTCCATAAGTGCCTGTACCTCCATGACAGCCTGGAACATGCGTGAGGTTGTAAGACCTGCAGCGCATCTGCCAGGGGCATGATGAGCAGCAGTGCTATGATGAGAACCCCTGGACATCTGCCTATGTGGTACCCTTCCAGACATCTGGGTATGGTTGCTGTGTCGGGATGCATGTGCCATAGATACCACATTGTCCTGGCCAATGCCGACTGTATGCTGTCCCTCAGCTAAGGGCATTGGTGATGGATGCATTGGCAGTATGACTGTGTTCATGGATGGGGTGGACACTTGTGTACTGTCGATTGGTGGCCCAACGACAGACCCTGGCAAACATGCCTGCGCCTCAACACACCTATCATCATTATCACTATTTTGCTCAGTGACATCAGTTTCCCTGCTGCAGTGAACCAGCCCAAACTCAGCACCTGTGAGAGGAAGACAGGAAACACACTTTACAACCTGTACATGATGTCGGAACACATGCACACATGCACACATGAACACATGAACACATGGACACATGCACACATGCACACATGAACACATGCACACATGTACACATGCACACATGAACACATGCACACATGAACACATGCACACATGCACACACGAACACATGCACACATGCACACATGCACACATAACACATGCACACATGCACACATGCACACATGAACACATGCACACAAATACACTCCTCACTAAAGCAGACACACACACACACACACACACACACACACACACATACACACACACACACGCACACACACACCACCAGCAATCCAGAACATACTCTATAGCGGGTGATGGTGGGGTACAGTATCACAAGCCAAACAGTTATATCACATGTGTCAGCATGCAGGACGTGTGTTGCTCAACAGCATGCAGTGCAAGTGTAGACAGCCCTTGCTAATAACAGTATACATGGCTTTGATGCATGTGTGTTGTTGTTCAGTGATTGGCCTCACCCTGGAACGCAATGTGTACAAGGACACAACATTGCTGTGCAAGTATTAAAAGCTCTGCAATGTCCTGTGCACCATCACTCACAGGTATACATACCATGGCTGGATGTGTATCTGTGTGTCACATAGATATCCATTTCTGATTGGAGCATCTGTGTCTTTAGCAGATAATTGTGGACACAGGTTTAGCACATGCATGCTATGTATACACACAGGATGAGTGGTGCATGTATACCTGATGGAATACCATTGCTCAACATAGCCATTGTAGAGTGGTTATGGTGAGTGGAGGACATATTGTGGACATGCCAGTGCCAGCCATGATAAGGCATGCTACAACACAACTGCAACATTAAACATCACACATACCCAATGTGTGTCATGTGACCTATACACTCAATAGCAGTACAAGACATATCTGTGTCACTTTGTACAAATGGTGATTGCTATGCATATTGTGTATAGGTGCATATGTTTGCACACACACAACATTGAGGTGCATAGCAATTAATGCTATGTGTAGTACTGTGGTCACTGTAACTGGATGGGGTGTAGTACCATGAGCCATCATCATGCAGCATCATGTGGTCACTCAAGGCTACTAATGTGTGCCAGACTGGCACATAGCATGCTCTACCTGAACTGCAGTACCATGGCTACATTCACCATTTCACAGCCAGTTGTTACATGGGTTTATAAGGTGCCCAATAGGGGGGCATTGCCTAACATGAATGTGTTATGTGTTGAAGAGTGTTGCACAGCCCCATGAGAGGCCTCTACCCCCCAGGTATATTATGTGTGCTGTGTGGAAGACATTTGGGATACTGGAGTGTGACCTTACAGTGGGTGTCTGAATACGCCATGTGTAGCATGTTAACGTGTACTGCGTATGACAAAGTTGTGTATGTTGTGTGCATGCATATCGACTCTGCCTATCCAATGTCCTCTACAGTGTTGCCACAATTTTGAGGGATGTTCTGTGTATTGCATGTGTTTGAGGCAGCTACTCACGTTATTGAGATGTGCATAGTCTCACAGCAAACATGCACAGCATGCATTATGCGTAGGTGTGTTATGTGTACATTACACATCACCTATGACATGCACATTTAATTAGCAATATTAAATGTAGAACACACTTACCAGCATGGGTCTGCTGCTTTGCTGTCACACCAGAGGGACCTACAAGAATATGAGACAGTTTGTCAGTGGCAACAACTGTGGCATTGCTACTGTGTGTTTGCAATCTTACAGTAGTACAACAGTTGACAGTCACAGGCCTACAGATTATATTCCTAATTATTAGTATTGCACAGCACTAGGCACTACATCTTCTAACTACACAGTACACATCTCACATATGCATGATCTACCAATGGAGGTAACAGTAGTCTACAGATATGCCATGTTACCTGCACGTTCCGTGTGAACTTGCTGGGTGGCTCCGGCCTCCATGATGATACATGTTTGTTGTTGTTGTTGCTGTTGGCCAGGAGCCACGTGGCGCAGGAGCAGCTCCTCCACTCTGATGAAGGGGGGATGGATGGCTACCCCACCACCTGTGGCAAGCTGTTGTCTATGGATATCAGACACATGCTGCCGGACATGTCTAATTAAATCACTGCAGTGATGGCGTATCTGCTTATATGTCCGGTTATGCATGCCTATGTCATTTACCCTACGGACAAGATCTTGCCACAGGGTAGTCCGCTCATGCTGGTCCTGGCTGGTTCTTGAGAACAGCAGGGTGTAGTGCTGAACCAAGCTGGTTGTAATCTGTTCTTCCTCTGCTGGGCTATATGCAGGGTTACGATGGTGGGCCATGACCCTGGAAGACAATGAAACAATATAAGTGAGCAAGTCATGTGGCACACTTAACATTCTAATGTACAGATATCAATTAACTGCTATATATAGTAGCCTATTGGCTGTCAGAGGATACACACTTTCAATACCACATATCAGTGCTCAACCCACAACTGCCTGACAGTGCCTGGCACACTCTATATATCAAACCATGTTTTGCACAGCAACAAAGATAAACCAGTATGTAAGACTATACAACAGTACATGGCACACTGTATGCGACACAATGCACCATCTAAAGACTAGTGTGGTCTCCTTTAAGGCCCCCGAGCTGGCGGAAAACAGTACTCAAGCCACTGAATCACTTACAAATGCCTTCTACCAGCACCTGCAGGACTGCATGGATAAGGCAATCCCAAGCAAAACAAAGACTCTTTGTACCAAAGGCAAGCATCCAGTCTGGTGGACCCCAGCCATAAACAAACTCTACAACAAAAGGAGGAAGCTACTACAAGATAGAGCAAAATCCTTAAAAGGTAAGACACCCTTGATCACTATAAGTAAAAAACTAAGAGCTCTCATAAAATCATCCAAAGCAAATTTTGAGAGAAAAATAGCTAAAGACTCAAAAGACAATCATAAGGCCTTCTTTAGCTATGTTAGAAACCTGGGAGGAAACTCCCAGATATGCTCAGAACTAGTTCAAAATGATGTGAAGATTACTGATCCTACAGACATTGCCAACATACTGGCTGACAGGTTCAGTGCAAACTTCTCCCCTCCCCCAAAAGGAGAGATATCTATACCAAGCGATTGCAGCCCCAAACATCTCCAACGCCCAAGTGAGAACTGCTCTCCAAAGCAAAAAACACAGCATCCATGGGACCTGATGGTGTCCCCGGCTGTGTGCTCCATGAACTCAACGAGGAATTAAACCCACAGCTAGGAAAGCTGTTTAATCATAGTCTTACCTCTGGATACATACCCAGGGAGTGGCGCACTGCAACTGTGGTCCCACTTCACAAAGGCGGTGCCTCCACCGACCCTGGAAATTACCGCCCCATTAGCTTGACAAGCCTTATCTGCAAAGCCATGGAGAGGATCATAATGGATCTCATAAATAAAGACATAGGGAATTTGCAGACTTTGGATCCATCCCAGTTTGGCTTTGTCAAAGGCAGATCATGCCTTCTAAACTTGGTTGACTTTTGAAACAGTCACCAAAGCCATTGATGAGGAAAGGCAGTCCATACAGCCTACCTCGATCTGGCGAAGGCCTTGATACAATACCCCACTCGGGTATCATTGAAAAACTCATCAGCTTAAATGTTAACCCATACATCACAAGATGGGTTGCAAACTGGCTGAGTGACAGAACCCACAGGGTCAGAGTTGCTGGCGCCATGTCAGACTCAAAGCCTGTCACAAGTGGTGTACCACAGGGCTCAGTCCTGGGCCCACTCTTGTTTGGCATCTACTTTTCCAAAGTACAAGCAAACACAGGAGGGTTATGGCTGACAAAGTTTGCAGATGACTGCAAACTGGGCGCCATAGTAGAAAACACATCTGACACAGATATCCTTCAGAAGGGTCTCACAGAAACGGATAACTGGTGCCAGAGCCATGGCCTAAAGTTAAATGCCAAAAAATGCATAGTCATACCCTTCGGGAAAAACAAGGTTACCCCTAGCTACCAAATAGGTGTCAATCCACTGAGCACAGAACAAGTTATCAGGGACCTGGGGAACCAGGTTGATAGTAGTCTGTCATTCGACACCCATGTAGCTAAAGTAGTTAGGAAGACCTTCTACATTGCCCACCTTATCATGAAGGGATTCTCATCTAGATCAAGGGAGGTCATAGTCTCCCTATACTCATCACTCATCAGACCAATGATTGAGTACAATGCCCCATTCGGAATGTATCTGACCCGACACTTGCAGCAGCTGGAGAGGCCACAAAAGTTCCTCACCAAAAGGATAAAGGGTCTCAAACATCTGTCCTATGCTGCCCGACTGAAAGAACTCCAGCTCTATTCAGTCGCTTACCGCTTGCTCAGAGGTGACCTTTGCCTAACATACAAGGCCATGTCAAACCCAGATTTGATGAATATGCTTCACCTCAAAAATCTAGATCCGTCAGAGCCACAAGGCGGAGACTTAAACCTCGACACGGCTATTAATAGGACGTGCTGGAGGATAGATTCATCACTCAAAGACTCCCTATGCTGTGGAATAAAATCCCGGTATATGTGAGGCAGAGCACCTCGCTGGCCTTGTTCAAGAGAAATCTTGACCAATGGATGGGAGATCGCAGATATACCCCAGGGATTACCTCAGTGTCACTGCTCGACAGAGGCACAGCAAAATAATGGGTATAGTTCCCCATACTAAAGGGGTGGCGTAAGCCACAAAACTATGGGCTAGGCTTGTAAATGCCCTCGGGCAGATAGCCTAGTATGAACCTATGAACCTATGAACCTATGAACCTAGCCACAGGAGGTATATATCAAGCTAATGCATAAAGAAATATGTCATCCATTGCAATGATTGTAAAGTCCAGTTACAGTATTACCTGTATACCACACTTGTCGTTGATGGCAAACCCCTGCCTAACATATGTGCACATTCGTTAATATAGGTGGCA
Organism: Protopterus annectens; assembly: GCF_019279795.1. Lineage (NCBI taxonomy): Eukaryota > Metazoa > Chordata > Ceratodontiformes > Protopteridae > Protopterus > Protopterus annectens. The sequence goes on from NC_056739.1 coordinate 478,363,873, forward strand.
TACTGCTGTACTAGACTATACATGTTGCTAGATACACACTTATATCCTGGAACACACATATAACCGAGGCCATTGTACAGGCATACCCACACACACATCAGACATACATACCAGACACAAAGGTATGGCAACCCAGATGAGCTTTACCTCTGTACCATACAGTACTGTGTGTCAGTAGTTACGAAACCTTATGCCTGAGGTATGTAATCTGTGAGGACTACAGGGAACACACAAAACAGTGGTTCCAAGAAATGTGGACATACACCATACTGTGCTGTTTAGGCATACAGCTTCAGGTAGTACTACAGGTCATACAGGAGTTGGATTCACCAGCAGTAACACTCAATAAGCATACATGTATTGCTTTAGCCTACAATGGGACACCCCAGTCGACACTAAGGGACTATGTCAGACCATATGCCATACTGCTTTTTCTGCCTAGCAATAGCATACACATCTTTTTCTGGGATCACAGCTAGGACACAAAATACCATGACAGAAACAGTTTCCCACTAAGCTATCACACATATACAGAACTCTGTCACATTCACCAACACATTCACCATCACACTCAGTCAACCTCACATAGCAATTATTGCAACAAGTACATGTGGGTGGGCCAGATTCAGGAAGGCTTACACGGAGTTTAAGAGTAGTGTAAGCCTCCGTGTAAGCCTCCCGATTCAGGTACAGCCCAAACCTCTGTGTAAGAGACAGCTAACACGTCTCTTACACGGACTTGGCGTGGAAATGCTCAGTACCTCATTTGCAGCTGAAAGATATGCAAATGAGGTATTTGAGTGATCCAAGAAGCCCAAACCAGTCTGTGTAACTGACGTGTTAGCTGCAGAAATGTACTCAGCTGACAACTGAGTACGTTTCTGCAAAAATGAAAACGGAGCTATGTCAGCTCCAAATAAAGGGTGCATATGTTTCATTAAGCATGCCAATGGCCAAATATGTGGCCATTGGCATGAAAAAGTGTTGCAAAAATATTTTAAACAACTTTTTTTTTTTCATGGGATTATGATGCGTAGCTGCAGCGCACACCCGCGCAAATGGGGTGCGCTACCTAAAACTGAAAACTGAAGCTTATAAGTCCACAATTGTGGGATTTATGTATTACATGGAATGTCAATGGAGGGACTTGCAGACCAAAAACAATATGGCCTCCGTTTAGTGGTTGTCAAGGGGGGGAAGCTCCGTGTAAGACATGTAACTAAGCATTACTAGGCAATCCTATGTAAATGAGGGTTACAATACTAAATCACACTGCCACATAGGTAATGAGCACTTTCTGAGTAGTGTAAGAGTTATAGAAGGGGGAGGAACAGAGTAAGAGGTAGGTGACATCACGGGGGGGGTGATAGAAATAAATGTATCAGATTGGAGGGCAATGTAAGGTGACAGATGACAGACAGACATCAGGGAGAGAGGTGTGTCCCAACAGAACACTAGGAAAGTCAAGAAATAGAGGGTGCACACTATCCCTACACTCAAATTTTCTTGAAATATGTGCGTGCGCACGTGTGCGCACGTGTAAGGCAGGTTCAACATGTGGGAGCGTGTTGCAAACTGTTAACAATGGTTTGCGCGGGCGTGCACGTGTGGAAGGCAGTGTGCGCGCGTTTTAACATGAATCAGCCAAGTTCACACCGTGTAAGGATGTGTGCGAGCGTGTAACACTGTGTAAGGATGTGTGCGCGTGTTTAAGTGACTGTGAGCGTGCTTAAGCTGGTGTGCACATAGCTCCCCTTGAGGAAACAGAGAGGAAACAGGAAACAACCAAAATACAGGGAAACTGCCAGAGGATACTGCTGGAGTTAATTGGTGGAAACAATTGGAAGCAGGCAATTACACAGGCAGACTAGAAGCCCAACCCAGCACTTAAAACACTGTAAGGAGCAGTGCAGGGTGTTTCTCACAAGAGATACTGCAAGAAAGTAAGCTATCAGAATTGAAAACTGAAAAAAGCTGAACTCAGAGCAGAAATGCTAGGGGCTGCCATAGCTGTTATAATCAGGCATAGGCAAATTGCTGAGGGTGGTGACAATGCAGATGCTGACAGACAACCCAGAGTGAGGAGAAGGAGAAGAGTATACAGGCCCAGGGTCACCTACCATGGGTTACATGAGCTGGAGATAGTAGAGCACTACAGAGTGGACAGAGACCTTCTGCAGCAAATTGTTGAGCTGTGCAGGCCACGCCTCACACACAGAACCAACAGAGGGAACCCATCCCAGTGGAAACCAAGGTATGTGTTGGCCTAAGAATACTAGCAACAGGTACCTTCCAGAGACCAACTGGTGATATGATGGGGATATCACAGGCATCAGCCTCCAGGGTACTGCACCAGTTCCTGGATGCCATGTCAGCACATGTCGGTGATCATGTATATTTCCCCAATGCCCGTGAGGTTGTGGCCAGCAATATCCGTCTCTTCCAGCAAATAGCGGGATACCCTGAGGTATTGGGTGCAATAGACTGCACGCACATACGCATCAAAGCACCAGCCGGTGAGCAGGGTAGAGCCTACATGAACCGCAAGGGCTTCCCCTCCATCAACTGCCAGGTCGTGTGTGATGCCCAGGGCATAATAATGAATGTGTGTGCTGGCTGCCCTGGGAGCTACCACGATTCCCACATCTGGCATCTGACGCAGCTGTACCAATCATTTGCCAGTGGGGACTTCCCACATGGACACCTAGTGGGGGATGCAGGTTACGCACTTGAGCCATGGCTGATGACACCCATCAGAAATGCACACACACCTGAACAGGAATGCCATAATGAGGCACACGCACAAACACGTAACGTCATAGAGCGTGTGTTTGGGCTGCTCAAGTCACGGTTCCGGTGTCTGGACACATCTGGTGGAGCCTTGCAGTACACACCAACTACATGTACCCAAATGATCATGATATGTGCTATGCTACATAATATGATCCTGTGGAAACAGCTGCAGCAGGACCAGCATAGGACTGGGCCAAACATACCCCCACCATTGCCAAGGCCACCACAGGCAGAGGGTGACTCGGAGGAGGAACAACCTGACCTTGCCCCAGTAGGCAGAAGGAGGCGTGCCCAGTATGCCCTGGCCTTGGCAAAGAGGCAACGCATAGCACATACACTTGGTCAGTAGGAACACTGGGACTGATACCCGCTCTGACTCACTCATATAGTAACAGGGATGCCTAACATGACACAACCTGCTTCCAAACATGTACAGGGAGTGTAGTATGTGCATCCGACAGAGGCAGCCCTGCAGCACCACTTGAGGCATGAATGCCATGTGTCAAGTAATGTAACACCATGTACCATATGCACACCTGAGGACCGTGACTAACATCCACCCTCACCCATCACAAACCACACCAACACAAACCCACATTCATAGGTACCACAAGGGATAGGAACCTAGATGTAATGCTACCCAATGCCAGAAGTATAAACAGCAAGATGTGTGCAGTGTAACCGCACACACTTTAGAGGATGTACATATCAGTGCTGTAATAGACAACTGGGACAAAGCCCACACCAGCACCCTAAAACTACCAGATAACACCTCATACAGGGATGTACATGTGCAAAAACATGGAACAAGCTACAAAACGAGGGTGACTAGCAATAAATGTCATGGATAACCACACCCCCATGTTGGCACCACAACAAGAAGCAACATGGATTAGCCATGGTCAAATACCAATTGCTAAAACTGCCCACTACTAAATAGCTTGCTTCAGACCACTGTCCTAATAGCAGGAACTGCACCAGGCCTATGTTCATAGGTGCATAGGTTCATACTAGGCTATCTGCCCTAGGGCATATATAAGCCTAGCCCAGAGTTTTGTGGCTTCCGCCACCCCTTCAGTTCTAAGGATAATATGCCCATTATGTTGCTGTGCCTCTGTCAAGCAGTGACACTGAGGTTATCCCTGGGGTATACCTGTGATCACCCATCCATTGCTCATGATTTCTCTCAAACAAAGCCAGCGAGGTGCCCAGCCTCACATGTACCAGGATGATGTTCCACAGCATAGGGAGTCTCTTGGTGATGAATCTGTCCCTCCAGCATGCCCTATGAATAGCCGTGTTAAGGTTTAAGTCTCCTGCCCATGTAGATCTGATGGAGTTAGAGGTTTTGAGGTGAAGCATGTTCATTAATTACGGGTTGGACATGGCCTAGTATAACAGGCACAGGCCACCTCTGAGCAGATGGTAGGCGACTGAATAGAGCTGGGGTTCCTGCAGTCAGGCAGCATAAGACATACATTTGAGACCTTTTATCCGTCTGGTGAGCAATGTGTGGGGCCTGTCCAATTGCTGCAGGTGTTGGGTCAGAAACATTCCGAATGGGGCATTGCACTCAATCATTGGTCTGATGAGTGATGAGTACAGGGGAACAATGACCTCCCTTGACCTAGATGTGAATCCCTGCATGATGAGGTGGGCAATGTAGAAGGTCTTCCTAACTACTTTGGCAACGTGAGTGTCAAACGAAAGGTTACTGTCAACCTGGGTGGCCAGATCCCTGATAACCTCTCCTGTGCTTAGAGGAGTAACACCTATATGGGAACTAGGGGTGACCTTGTTCTTCCCAAAGGGTATGACTATGCATTGTTTAGCATTTAACTGTAGGCCATGGCTCTGGCACCAGTTATCCGTGTCTATGAGACCTGTCTGAAGGATGTCCGTGTCAGATGGGTTGTCAACTATGGTTCCCAGATAGCAGTCATCTGCAAACCTTGTCAGCCATAATCCTCCTGTGTTTGCTTGTACGTCTGAAAAGTATATGCTGAACAAAAGTGGGCCCAGGACTGAGCCCTGTGGGACACCACTTGTGACAGGCTCTGAGTGTGACATGGCGCCAGCAGCCTTGACCCTGTGGGTGCTGTCACTTACCAGTTAGTAACCCATCTTGTGACGTATGGGTCTACATTTAAGCTGGTGAGTTTGTCAATGATACCTGAGTGGGGTATTGTATCAAAAGCCTTTGCCAGGTCAAGGTAGGCTGTGTGGACTGCTTTGCCCTCGTCAATGGCCTTGGTGACCATTCTGAAATAGTCAACAAAGTTTAAAAGGCATGATCGCCCTTGACAAAGCCAAACTGGGTTGGATCCAAAGTCTGCAAGTCCCCTATGTCTTCATTCATGAGTTCCATTATGATCCTCTCCATAGCTTTGCAGACCAGGCTTGTCAAGCTGATGGGACGGTAGTGTCCGGGGTCGGTGGAGGCACCACCTTTGTGAAGTGGGACCACCGTTGCCGTACGCCACTCCTTGGGTACGTATCCTGAGGTGAGGCCAAGATTAAACAGCTGTCCAAACTGCGGGTTCAATTCCTCATTGAGTTCATGGAGCACACAACCGGGGACACCATCCGGTCCCATGGATGCTGTGTTTCACGCCTTGGATAGAGCAGTTCTCACCTGAGCATTTGAGATGTTTGGGGGGGCTACAATCCCCTGGTATAGATATCCCTCCCTTTGGGGGGGAGGGGGGAATATGCACTGAACCTGTCAGCCAGTATGTTGCCAATGTCTGTAGGTTCAGTGATCTTTACATCATTATGAACTAATCCTGAGCATATCTGGCAGTCACCTCCCAGGTTTCCAACATAGCTAAAAAAGGCCTCATGACTGTCTTCTGAGTCCTTAGCGAGTTTTCTCTCAAAATGTGCCCTGGATGATTTTATGGGAGATGTCAGTTCTTTACGCATAATGAGCAGGGGTGTCTTCCCTTCTACGGAATTCGCTCTACCGTGTAGTAGTACCTACCTTCTGATGTAGAGCATGTTTATGGCTGGGGTCCACCAGACTGCATGCATGCCTTTGGTACAAAGAGTCTTTGTTTTGTGTGGGATTGCCTGATCCATGCAGTCCTGGAGGTGCTGGTAGAAGGCATTTAAAAGTGATTCAGCGGCTTGGGTAATGGTATCCGCTGGCTTGGGGGCCTTGAAAGAGACCACACCAGTCTTTAGAAGTGTGAAGTTGGCTTCTGAGAAGTTCTTCACTGTGGTGTTCTTTATCTGGGGTGGGGGCGGGATGTGGACTTCTAGTGAGATTAGTTTATGATTTGATCTCACCAATGATGGGTATACTTCTGGTGTTGAACATTGTGACCCCATGTTCGTGATGATGTGATCAGTATGTTGTCACCTCTTGTGGGGATGGTGACTATTTGTTCCATGGCATTTGAGGTTATGAACTCTAGGAACCTTTGGCCTAGAGTGTTGGGGCTTGATTAGGGCTTGTTTAGTGATCCCAGTCTATATTGGGATAGTTGAAATCACCCAGTATGATGGTGTTTGGAGATACATTTATCCCCTCCAGTGCTTTCAGGAAAGCTGTGTGAGGTTCCTGAGTTTGAGAGGGTGGCCTGTAACCTGCTACAAACCGCCGAGCAGTCTTGCCTATGGTTAATTGCACCTGGATGGTCTCCGATGCATCGTGTGTTGCCACCAACCTTGAGGTGAGGGTGTCCTTGATGAATATGGACACCCACTCTCCTTTCATGGTGACGTCCGGATTTTGGGGCCGGAACGCATGATATGAGGTAACACCTGATACTGCTGGGGTGCTGTCAGGAGCCTTGAACCAGGTTACAGTCACAGCACAGACATCGATGTTCCCCATACTGAGAAGGGCTTCGAGTGCGTGCATCTTGAGGTTGAGACGTCTGGCATTGAGCAGCATCACCCTTAGTTTACTTCCTTTTTTGTGTTCTAGGGTGGTAGGTTTAGAATCTGAGCCTTGCCTAAAAAAAGCACAATGGGGGTTTCAAGAGCCTGAGCCAAATTCTGGAAGCCCAGGGGTGACAGGTGCAAGCCGTCCCCTGCGAATCAGTGTGGCTTGTCCAGCATGTCATCCCAGGCAGACGGACATTGGATCCCCTCTGAATGACACCATAGATTAAGCCAACTATTACAGCTGATCATCTTGTCTCTGTATTGTGGCATTATTCTTGGTGAAGGTAGGATACTGCTCAAGGTCAGGGTCATCCCTGCCTGGGCTACATAAGCAGAGAGCTCCTCTATGTCTCTTTTCATGTAGTCCAGGGAGGTACATCTCAGGTCGTTCACACCAGCATGGACAATGACTGAGTCATACTTGTACTTGCAGTTGAGTGACCTGAGTGCTTGCATTATGTGGTGTATCCCAGCGCCCGATAGGCAGGTTACTGTGACCTTCTCCTTACCCAATCTGGTGAGCGGGATGTCAGTGTGTCTGACTATGGAGTCACCTATGACGAGTGTGTCTGGCATTGTGTTTGGCCTTAAGGGCTGTGAATGTTTGGCACACTGACTCTGTGGTCTATGTGTTGCATGTGCTGTGCCCTGTGGAGGCAGTTGTTTGGGTGTCTGCTGTGGTGGCCTCTGCTGGTATGGTAGAGCTGTGATCAGAGCCTCCGAGTATGTATTTGTGTGTTTATGTGTATGATTTGAAGTTGTGATAGTGCTATGTGAGACTGGGTTTGTGGTGTGTGTGTGGTCACCTTCTCCTCCTCTCTGGTCCTGCCAGTCCTATGTTGAGAGAGCTCAGCCTCCAGGTTGGCTATATAGTTGCATCTCTTGCATGCATTTGTGTTTTGTGGGAGAAGAAGAGGGTTGTCTGTGTACATGCGTCAATTGTAACATTGCCTCAATATTCCCAGGTTCACCAGCTGAGCAGGAGAGGACACTAGCAACTGATCCCTTGACATGCCAGAAGGAATAGACAACAAACTGTTGGAAGACAGGAAGATATCAAGCCCCCCAAACCACATTATATCGCTTGACTGACAATACCTACACATACACCATAGTGTCATAGTTGCATAGTTTACTACTAGGCTATCTGCCCTAGTGCATTTATAAGCCTAGCCATAGTGATGTGGCTATTGCCACCCCTTATAGTTGTAATACGTGTACAGAATAGATTCGAATAATGTGCCTCTCACTTAGTAGTGACACATTATGTCCCCATACATAATTGAATACCTTGACTGTGCCTCTGTCTAGTAGTGACACAGAGAGGACCCCTGGGGTAAAACTACAATCCGACATCCAGTTGTCCAGACTTCTCTTGAAGAGAGTCAGTGAGGGACTCTGTCTAACATGAACTGGGATACTCTGCTAGAGAGTGAGATGCCTGTGAGTTATGACTCTGTCCCCCAGCATGTCCTATACATGTATGTGCTGAGGTTCAAAACTTCAGCTCCCATGCTTCTGGTGGATTTGGATTGCTTGCAGTGGAGCATGTCCGCCACATCCTGATTGGACATGGTCTTGTATGTCAGGCATAGGCCACCTGTAAGTATGCGGTATGCCACTGAATAAAGCTGGATTCCCTTTAGTCTGGAAGCATATGACATATGTTGTACACCCCTGATCTCCTTGGTAAGGTACTTTTGGGGTCTCTCCAGCTGTTGCAAGTGCTGGGTGAGGTACATACCAAATGGGGCTTTGTATTCAATCATGGGCCTGATAAGGGAGAAGTATAGTGGTACAATGACCTCCTGTGATCTGGATGGAAAACCCTTCCTGATAAGGTGGTCAAGATAGAAAGTCTTTCAAACCACTTTGGCAACATGGGTGTCAAATGAGATGTCACTATCTACATGTGTCCGCAGGTGTCTGATTTGTATTCTTTGCTCAGTGGGTTGCTGTCTATGTATCGATTTGTGTGTACTTTGTTCTTCCCAAAGGGGATGACCACACATCAGTTGCAGTCAGTTTCAGGCCATGATTCCGGCACCAGCTAACTGTCTTTGTGATGGCATTCTGTAGGATGTGTGTGCTGGCTGATGTATTCGCATATGGTGCCTAGGTTGCAGTCATCTGCAAACTTTGTCAGCCACAACCCTCCTATGTTTGCTTTCACATCTGAAAAGTAAATGCCAAATAAGACGGGTCCCAGGACAGATCTCTGTGGGACACCACGTGTGACTGGCTTTGAATCTGACAAGGCACCTGCAATGTCGACGTCATGGGTTCTGTTTCCTAGCCATTTTGCAAACTATCCTGTGACATATGATTTGATATTTCAGCTGTTGAGCTTGTCTATGATGCCTGAGATGGGTATTGTGTCAAAGGCCCTGGCCAAGTGCAGGTAGGCTGTGTGGACCGCGTAGCCCTCATCAATGGCCCTACTGACAGTATCAAAATAGTCAAACATGTGCAAAATGTAGGATCTGCCCTGTACAAAGCTGAACTGGGTGGGATCAAGGGTCTGTAGGTCACCAATGTCTCTGTTTAAGAGCTCCATAATGACTCTTTCCATAGCTTTGCAGACAAGGATGGTTAAGCTTGTGTGGTGGTAGTCCCCAGGGTCTGTGGAGGCATCTCCTTTGCGGAATGGGACCACTGTTGCTGTACGCCAGTGTTCAGGTACATATCCTGTAGCAAGGCTAAGGTTAAATAGCATTTGTATATACAGGTTTAGCTCCTTCTGGAGTTCACATAGCATGCAACTGGGGATACCATCAGGTCCCAATGATGCTGTGTTTCACGCCTTGGATAGAGCAGTTCTCACCTGAGCATTTGAGATGTTTGGGGGGGCTACAATCCCCTGGTATAGATATCCCTCCCTTTGGGGGGGAGGGGGGGGAGAAATATGCACTGAACCTGTCAGCCAGTATGTTGCCAATGTCTGTAGGTTCAGTGATCTTTACATCATTATGAACTAATCCTGAGCATATCTGGCAGTCACCTCCCAGGTTTCCAACATAGCTAAAAAAGGCCTCATGACTGTCTTCTGAGTCCTTAGCGAGTTTTCTCTCAAAATGTGCCCTGGATGATTTTATGGGAGATGTCAGTTCTTTACGCATAATGAGCAGGGGTGTCTTCCCTTCTACGGAATTCGCTCTACCGTGTAGTAGTACCTACCTTCTGATGTAGAGCATGTTTATGGCTGGGGTCCACCAGACTGCATGCATGCCTTTGGTACAAAGAGTCTTTGTTTTGTGTGGGATTGCCTGATCCATGCAGTCCTGGAGGTGCTGGTAGAAGGCATTTAAAAGTGATTCAGCGGCTTGGGTAATGGTATCCGCTGGCTTGGGGGCCTTGAAAGAGACCACACCAGTCTTTAGAAGTGTGAAGTTGGCTTCTGAGAAGTTCTTCACTGTGGTGTTCTTTATCTGGGGTGGGGGCGGGATGTGGACTTCTAGTGAGATTAGTTTATGATTTGATCTCACCAATGATGGGTATACTTCTGGTGTTGAACATTGTGACCCCATGTTCGTGATGATGTGATCCAGTATGTTGTCACCTCTTGTGGGGATGGTGACTATTTGTTCCATGGCATTTGAGGTTATGAACTCTAGGAACCTTTGGCCTAGAGTGTTGGGGCTTGATTAGGGCTTGTTTAGTGATCCCAGTCTATATTGGGATAGTTGAAATCACCCAGTATGATGGTGTTTGGAGATACATTTATCCCCTCCAGTGCTTTCAGGAAAGCTGTGTGAGGTTCCTGAGTTTGAGAGGGTGGCCTGTAACCTGCTACAAACCGCCGAGCAGTCTTGCCTATGGTTAATTGCACCTGGATGGTCTCCGATGCATCGTGTGTTGCCACCAACCTTGAGGTGAGGGTGTCCTTGATGAATATGGACACCCACTCTCCTTTCATGGTGACGTCCGATTTTGGGGCGGACGCATGATATGAGGTAACACCTGATACTGCTGGGGTGCTGTCAGGAGCCTTGAACCAGGTTACAGTCACAGCACAGACATCGATGTTCCCCATACTGAGAAGGGCTTCGATGCGTGCATCTTGAGGTTGAGACATCTGGCATTGAGCAGCATCACCCTTAGTTTACTTCCTTTTTTGTGTTCTAGGGTGGTAGGTTTAGAATCTGAGCCTTGCCTAAAAAAAGCACAATGGGGGTTTCAAGAGCCTGAGCCAAATTCTGGAAGCCCAGGGTGACAGGTGCAAGCCGTCCCCTGCGAATCAGTGTGGCTTGTCCAGCATGTCATCCCAGGCAGACGGACATTGGATCCCCTCTGAATGACACCATAGATTAAGCCAACTATTACAGCTGATCATCTTGTCTCTGTATTGTGGCATTATTCTTGGTGAAGGTAGGATACTGCTCAAGGTCAGGGTCATCCCTGCCTGGGCTACATAAGCAGAGAGCTCCTCTATGTCTCTTTTCATGTAGTCCAGGGAGGTACATCTCAGGTCGTTCACACCAGCATGGACAATGACTGAGTCATACTTGTACTTGCAGTTGAGTGACCTGAGTGCTTGCATTATGTGGTGTATCCCAGCGCCCGATAGGCAGGTTACTGTGACCTTCTCCTTACCCAATCTGGTGAGCGGGACGTCAGTGTGTCTGACTATGGAGTCACCTATGACGAGTGTGTCTGGCATTGTGTTTGGCCTTAAGGGCTGTGAATGTTTGGCACACTGACTCTGTGGTCTATGTGTTGCATGTGCTGTGCCCTGTGGAGGCAGTTGTTTGGGTGTCTGCTGTGGTGGCCTCTGCTGGTATGGTAGAGCTGTGATCAGAGCCTCCGAGTATGTATTTGTGTGTTTATGTGTATGATTTGAAGTTGTGATAGTGCTATGTGAGACTGGGTTTGTGGTGTGTGTGTGGTCACCTTCTCCTCCTCTCTGGTCCTGCCAGTCCTATGTTGAGAGAGCTCAGCCTCCAGGTTGGCTATATAGTTGCATCTCTTGCATGCATTTGTGTTTTGTGGGAGAAGAAGAGGGTTGTCTGTGTACATGCGTCAATTGTAACATTGCCTCAATATTCCCAGGTTCACCAGCTGAGCAGGAGAGGACACTAGCAACTGATCCCTTGACATGCCAGAAGGAATAGACAACAAACTGTTGGAAGACAGGAAGATATCAAGCCCCCCAAACCACATTATATCGCTTGACTGACAATACCTACACATACACCATAGTGTCATAGTTGCATAGTTTACTACTAGGCTATCTGCCCTAGTGCATTTATAAGCCTAGCCATAGTGATGTGGCTATTGCCACCCCTTATAGTTGTAATACGTGTACAGAATAGATTCCGAATAATGTGCCTCTCACTTAGTAGTGACACATTATGTCCCCCATACATAATTGAATACCTTGACTGTGCCTCTGTCTAGTAGTGACACAGAGAGGACCCCTGGGGTAAAACTACAATCCGACATCCAGTTGTCCAGACTTCTCTTGAAGAGAGTCAGTGAGGGACTCTGTCTAACATGAACTGGGATACTCTGCTAGAGAGTGAGATGCCTGTGAGTTATGACTCTGTCCCCCAGCATGTCCTATACATGTATGTGCTGAGGTTCAAAACTTCAGCTCCCATGCTTCTGGTGGATTTGGATTGCTTGCAGTGGAGCATGTCCGCCACATCCTGATTGGACATGGTCTTGTATGTCAGGCATAGGCCACCTGTAAGTATGCGGTATGCCACTGAATAAAGCTGGATTCCCTTTAGTCTGGAAGCATATGACATGTGTTGTACACCCCTGATCTCCTTGGTAAGGTACTTTTGGGGTCTCCAGCTGTTGCAAGTGCTGGGTGAGGTACATACCAAATGGGGCTTTGTATTCAATCATGGGCCTGATAAGGGAGAAGTATAGTGGTACAATGACCTCCTGTGATCTGGATGGAAAACCCTTCCTGATAAGGTGGTCAAGATAGAAAGTCTTTCAAACCACTTTGGCAACATGGGTGTCAAATGAGATGTCACTATCTACATGTGTCCGCAGGTGTCTGATTTGTATTCTTTGCTCAGTGGGTTGCTGTCTATGTATCGATTTGTGTGTACTTTGTTCTTCCCAAAGGGGATGACCACACATCAGTTGCAGTCAGTTTCAGGCCATGATTCCGGCACCAGCTAACTGTCTTTGTGATGGCATTCTGTAGGATGTGTGTGCTGGCTGATGTATTCGCATATGGTGCCTAGGTTGCAGTCATCTGCAAACTTTGTCAGCCACAACCCTCCTATGTTTGCTTTCACATCTGAAAAGTAAATGCCAAATAAGACGGGTCCCAGGACAGATCTCTGTGGGACACCACGTGTGACTGGCTTTGAATCTGACAAGGCACCTGCAATGTCGACGTCATGGGTTCTGTTTCCTAGCCATTTTGCAAACTATCCTGTGACATATGATTTGATATTTCAGCTGTTGAGCTTGTCTATGATGCCTGAGTGGGGTATTGTGTCAAAGGCCCTGGCCAAGTGCAGGTAGGCTGTGTGGACCGCGTAGCCCTCATCAATGGCCCTACTGACAGTATCAAAATAGTCAAACATGTGCAAAATGTAGGATCTGCCCTGTACAAAGCTGAACTGGGTGGGATCAAGGGTCTGTAGGTCACCAATGTCTCTGTTTAAGAGCTCCATAATGACTCTTTCCATAGCTTTGCAGACAAGGATGGTTAAGCTTGTGTGGTGGTAGTCCCCAGGGTCTGTGGAGGCATCTCCTTTGCGGAATGGGACCACTGTTGCTGTACGCCAGTGTTCAGGTACATATCCTGTAGCAAGGCTAAGGTTAAATAGCATTTGTATATACAGGTTTAGCTCCTTCTGGAGTTCACATAGCATGCAACTGGGGATACCATCAGGTCCCAATGATGCTGTGTTTCACGCCTTGGATAGAGCAGTTCTCACCTGAGCATTTGAGATGTTTGGGGGGGCTACAATCCCCTGGTATAGATATCCCTCCCTTTGGGGGAGGAAATATGCACTGAACCTGTCAGCCAGTATGTTGCCAATGTCTGTAGGTTCAGTGATCTTTACATCATTATGAACTAATCCTGAGCATATCTGGCAGTCACCTCCCAGGTTTCCAACATAGCTAAAAAAGGCCTCATGACTGTCTTCTGAGTCCTTAGCGAGTTTTCTCTCAAAATGTGCCCTGGATGATTTTATGGGAGATGTCAGTTTACGATAATGAGCAGGGTGTCTTCCTTCTAGGAATTCGCTCTCGTGTAGTAGTACCTACCTTCTGATGTAGAGCATGTTTATGGCTGGGGTCCACCAGACTGCATGCATGCCTTTGGTACAAAGAGTCTTTGTTTTGTGTGGGATTGCCTGATCCATGGCATCTCCCATCCTCAGTGATGTCCGTAGAAGTGTCTATGTGGAAGGTCACCATTGTGTTTGTGGTGTCCATATGGCCCAGTGGGCTTAATGCAGATACCTACCATCTCCACAGTCCAAAAGAAGTGTGTGAAGTCAGCTTTTTGAGGTATATGTCACAATATATCTCTTTGTATATATACTAACACTTTCGACAGCAAGTGTAGACAATTGTGGTCCCAGGAATCCATCAAACCAGCGGACATGCAAATGTAACACTTCCACAAGAGGGTAAGCATACTGGATGTGATAATCAAGAAATATGTGTACTGGATGCCAAGATGAAAGTGTATCCTCACTGGTAAGACCAGACCATAGAGTAAGCACACTGTAGTTACACATCACGAGCCCACAGTCCTGGCAAGTATTGACTACCACAGTGAAACTTACATTTATAAAGCTATAGCTTGCACCCCTACAAAACCCAATGTGGAGATCCAGTATGAAAAGCCCTCAAAAGGTATCGGAGTACCAGAATATGGACACACTGCAGAACATGTTATACAGGCATACTACAGGAATACAGTGAAAGAGTGCTTGGAGTCTGCAATCACAAACAACAAGACACAATGCCGTGCCACCCACCCAGGGCATCATCTGGCATGCTGGACACCATAAATTACTAAACCATTGAAGAGATAGAGAGCTACATGATAGATCTAACATGAAGAGTGAAGTAATCAGTGATCACTAGTATGGCAATAAAAGCGTATCACGCCACAATCCACTAAGGCCAGGCAAAGTAAGTAGAATCTGTAGATCCAGTGGCAATGCTGACACCTGTCCAAATACACACACAACAACTCACCCCAATAAATACAAATGTATGATAGAAGCGCAACCAGGTAGCCAAACTGGGGCCTGTGCCCCAAATCAGTACTGTCAAAACTAGTCAGGAGGACAAGGTAACCACATACACCACAAACCCAGTCCCACATAGACCTACAGAGCTGTAAACCAAACACATAATCACAAAAACATAGACCCCCATAACACAAAACACTGTCCTAAGAACAGGTGAATGTCACCAAATACAAAACAAGGTCCACAAATTGCTGGTGGTAAACATATGTGTAATAACAGGGATGTGACACAAGTGGCAGTCACCTGTATGTGACAGACATACATGCAGGAAGACTGTTTATATTGACACTGTATCATGAGGACATCTGTCAACAGCATGCTATACTGTTCTATCACAGTGTAATACAATGTCATTTGGGATGTACATTACCTGGTCTGCACATAGAAAGACCTCAAAGGTACCTCAGCAAGAGTCAAAAGTCTCAATGTATCTCATATACTTCCAGATGGGCCACCTGAATGCAGTACATGTGTCACAGAGGCATTGTATGTCTGTTGTACAAGTCCTGTAACACAGGTAATGGACATACACAAGCCCAAAGCCATAGACTGTGAGTCAGAGATGTCAACCTTACACATAATCAAATGATGTGTACAGTGCTACCTGTCCTATACACCTGGGCAGTACACTACATGGACAGAGTATGACACTCTTCAGCAGGAAGTTGCAAAATGGATGCTGTGGATGACAGGGGTCTTTATGTGTGTCATGTCAGACAGAGCACACTAAGTAAATCATATGGCATGTCACTGGCAATGGTAAAGCCACACACTGTGGTAGCTGCAAATGATGATAGCCTAGTATGAACCATGACATATGTACAAATTGTGATAGATATACTGTGACATGGTAATTAATGTTGTTTGGTGCTCTGTCACACAAATATTAGACAGCATACCAAACACACATGTATTGTCAACATACATCCTGACAGGTGCAGTGCAAATAATGCAAATATCTTTGCAGAGCTGCCTCCTGACATATGTCAGCCACAGGATATGTACCCAAAGGATGTACAGTACAGTGGGTGTCAAAAGTGTCCTGAATGGATAAAAACAATCCACAGTCCTGAAGGGCACAGCTATGGTAGGATCAGCATGTACAGCAGACATACTGATATTGGGATCTATTGACACCTGACCCTACAGTGTGGGTATGAATGCAGACCCTGCTAAACATGTGTGACTCCTTGAAACATGTTGAGGTCTGATGAATGTCAGTGTAGCTGGGCCTTGCAAATTCCATACAATACCCATGTTCATATAGATATGCTCACAGCAAATATACCTGTCATACAAGTTTCAAACCAGACCAAGACAGAACTGACATGGAGACATGCACTAGCCATGTAGACTACAAACCACATATAACAGGATCCCACAAGCTTGATCCAGTCCCTGGATATATTTAGGTACAGGCAACATGTAAGGATGTGTGAACATGTTTGCAGATACAAACCCTAACATATCTGACACTCCAGCGGTGCGTCCACGACCACATAGCAACACAGTGCCATGGCCATGTCAGCATGTAAATGGAGCAACTGTATAGTCAACCTGTGGATATACAGTAAGTGTCATTACCACATAGTGTTAACCCATTACATACTCACAGTAATATGACCTGGGTACACAATAGATATCCTGCATGGGACAAACATGTGGCTGTAGTGTGCAGAAACAATCCATATACCAACCCTAATCATGAAGGTTATGACATCTGGAGGTCATGTGGTTCTGCAGTTATCCTTCACCATCAGTGTAATGACCACAACAGCTGTGTACCTCAGCAGACACCTCCATCAGCTGTAAAGTCACACAGTACCTCACCAGGAGTATCAGAGCTGAACACATGTAATGTGTTGCCTGATTAAACAGGTGCAACTCCACACACTGCCATGCTGGCCACCCAGGCAAGCTGTATGATGTAAAGCCATGTCCAAGCTGGAATCAATGAACATGCTGCACCTTGTACAATCTGAATGGCAGTGAGCTATGCATGAGGGACCTGAACCCCAGCACTGACATACATAGGACAAGCTGTACTGCATTATCCATAACACAGAAGCCACCCCACGCCTTGAGTAAACTACCAGTACAGGTTATCCATAGAGTCACTCATTGATTCTCACAGGAATCTTAATGAGTGGATACAGGTTTACCCTGGGTATCAATGTTATGTCACAGGTAGACAGAGGCACAGTATACTAAACAAGACATATGTCATGGCAAACTAGTACAATGTGTGAAGGACAAACACACTCGACTAGCATTAAATGGCCTGGGGCATGGTAGTGTTTGCCAATGTACCTATGTTGTGGAATACACTACTGATGTTGGATGAGGCTGTTGTAAGTAGTTCATATCTGAACATAATGCAACATGGTCAGATAGGCATAGGAACTAGGCTATCTGCCCTAAGGCAGTATAAGCCAGCCAGAGTGTGGCTCACTATATGGAATACTGTGCCCATTAGTTTGTGGATGCCTCTGTCAGCTGGACAGGATGACCTATGTCTCATCCACAGGTAAAGATTCCTGAACAGCCAGTGAGGTGCTCTGTACATGGACATTGTATTCCACAGCATAGAGTCTCTGTGATAAACTATCCCTCCAATATGTCACATATCCCTGCAGGTTTAAGTCACTTTCTAGTGGTTCTGGTGGATTTGCATGAGGTGGAGCATGTAACTTCCTGGTTGGACATGGCCTTGCATACAGACATGTATCACTGGGTGTCTTCAATCTGGCACATATGACAGATGTTGAGATTATCCTTTGGTGGATAGGGTCTCTCATGCTGCAGATGTCATGAGATACATCCAGAATGGGGCATGTGCATCATTGGTCTGATAAATGACAGTACATGTCACTAGATCTGGATGTGAATCCTTCCTGATCAGGTGGGCAATGTAGAAGGTCTTTTAGCCAGCAATGTGAGTGTCAGAGAAAGGCCACTGTCACCTGGGTCCCAGGTGATAACCTCCTCTGTGCTTACAGGATTGCCACCTATATGGTAGCTTGGGGTTACCTTGCCACAGGTATGACTATACATGTTTTGGCAACTCAGGCCATGGCTCTGGCACAGCTATCAGTGTCATGAGTCCCTTCTGAAGGATATCTGTCTGATGTGTCCACTATGGCGAGTTTGCAGTCATCTGCATTGTCAGCCAAAGTCCTCCCATGTTGGCCTGTACCTAAAGTAGATGAACAATACCAAGACTGAGCCCTGTGGGACACCACTTGTGAAACAGTCTGACATCCAGCAACTCTAACCCTGTGGTCCTGTCCTTCAGTTTGCACCCATCTTGTGACATATGGGTTTACATTTTGTTGTAGGTTTCTACAATACCAGTGGGGTATTGTGTGGCCTTTGCAAGTCAAGGTAGGCTGTGGACTGCCTTCCTCACAATGGCCTTGGTGACTGTTTTGAAGAATCCAAGTTCAAGGCATGATCTGCCCCTTCCAAGCCAAACTATGTCCAATGTCTGCATGTCCCTATGTCTTTGTTTATGAGCTCCATTAATCCTCTAATTTGCAGACTAGACTTGTTAAACATGGGGTAATGCAGTCCTAGAGCACCGTTTAACTGACTCACACAACATGTGGAGGTGTGGGATGCACACATGTAAATGTTACTCTGCAACTGTGAAACACACCAGAGGATGCTATTCCCTTTCTAAACACTGATGATGTCAGCACCCTGTATATCAGGAGAAAGAATCTCCCAGTAATGAATGGCCTGCAATGCACTCTAGTGTCATAACATAGTTATGAGGGGTTTGAATCAGCAAGTGTGTGTGTGTATGAAAGAACATCCTTTTGGCAACTGTGAAACACACCACAGGATGCTCATTCCTTTCTAAACACTGATGATGTCAGCACCCTATAAGTATATCAGGAGAAAGGAACTCCCAGTAATCGAATAGCACTGCTCTGCTAATACATCCATCTAGTGTCATAACATAGTTAGGTAGGGGTTTGAATCAGCAGCAGTGTGTGTGAAGGGGTAAGTGTGTGTGAAACATCCTTTTGGCAACTGTGAAAAACACCACAGGATGCTCATTCCCTTTCTAAACACTGATGATGTCAGCACCCTATAAGTATATCAGGAGAAAGAAATCCCAGTAATGCGAATAGCTGCTCTGCTAATGGTCAGTGTCTAGTCATAACATAGTTAAGGGGTTTGAATCCAGCAAGTGTGTGTGAAGGGGTAAGTGTGTATGAAGAAATATCCCTTTGGCAACTGGGAAAACACCACAGGATGCACATTCCCCTTTCTAATACCTTATTTAGCTGATCAGATGCAGTGTTTGCACACAGAATGCCCATGTGTGCTGTCTCTACAATAATGCATGACATTGATTAAACCAGTTATGGCAGACACACATGATGCATGTGTGTGCCAAATACACATATACCTGTGACCTTCATAGTTACCATGTGTGATGCCTGCACATGTGAATACATGGTATTTGCACAGGTAACATTATGACTGTTCTTCTGTGCAGGTGCTGCATGTGGGATGTATATACAGTGTGAGATGTAGATGCTATCACCTAGTAGTAGGGATACACACCTGGTCTGGGGCATATAGTCTACATGTTGTTGATGAACAGGTGCTGCATGTTTTCACCTGTTGTGGGAGTGTAAGTTGTTCCATAGCAATGCATTGACCACATGCTAAGAACCCCAGCTAGGTGTTGTAGCTACAGTAATTCATTAGCATTCAGTAATATGTCAAATCCTGGTGAGGGTCTGATGCCAACCAAGGTCAGGGTTCTACCAGCCTGTGCCACTTGCTCAGTGATCCTTCCATGTTCCCTATCATGTATAGTGAGGGACATCCACATCAGCTGTGGTGGCATGGACAATGACTGAGTCATATGTGTCCATGCATCTGACTACCTGTATGCTTGTGTTATGTGGTGGACCATAGTGCCCCATGAGCATATCACTGTGACCTTCACCTTGTCCAGCCTGGTGACATGACTCACTGTATGACAATAAAGTACCTAACACAACTGCAGCAGTAGTGTTGTATAGCTGTACAGACTGTGCTTGTTTCACACAGGATTTGTGTGCTATGTGTTATGCGTGCTGTGTTCAGGCCTACATGCCTGTGTGCCAGCTGCAGTGTCTGCCACAGGCAGGATGTATCCTTAGGCTCCACAATGGCCGGTGTGTTCCATGCTTGTATTGCTGTCAGTGTAGGTCCACATCAGACTGGTATTGTGTCACTGTAGTATTTCATGCCACCTGACAGGTTATGCCAGTACTGGGTTCAGCTTAGTCCACAGTTTGGCTATGTGTTTCCATCTCATACATGTGTTGTACATCCATGGGTGGGGATAGGGTTGACAGACATACAATGTCTGCCCAGGGCATTTATCCACCTAGCCAGAATGTGTGCTTTCACCATGCATGTAAACACATATACCCTTTTCAAGGTTAGTATACTGTGCCTCTGTCTAACAGTGACACATAAGTGATACCCAGGGTAACCTACAATGTCACATCCAGTCATTAATATCCTCTTGAAGATAGTCACTGTGACTCTGCCTAACCTCTATTGGGATAATATTCCAGAATGAAGGAGCCTCAGGATGAATGTGCCCCTCCAGCATCTCCTATGTGTATCACTCCTGAGGTTCAAGTCTTTATGCATGGGATGTGGATATTCTGAGGTGCAGCATGGCCATTAAGTCAGGTTTGACATGGCTTTATATGTCAGGCACAGATTGCCTATGAAGAGGCAGTATGCCACTGAGTAGAGCTGCTGTTAGTATAACGAGTCAGTATGTGGCATCTGTTTGAGCCCTTTGATCCTCTTGTTGAGGTACTGTGTGTCTTTCCAGTTGCTGCAGGTGTCTGGTAGGTGCATGCCGACAGGGCATTATAGTCAATTATGGGCATGATGAGGGATGAGTAAAGGGGCACAATGTCCTCCCTGATCTACATGTGGATCCCTTCATGATGATGTGGCCCATATAAAATGTTTTCTAACCACTTTGCCATGTTGTTATCAAATGGAGAATGCTATCAACTGTACCCCAAGGTCCATAATTCCTTCTTCTGCACTTAATGGATTAACACATATGTGGTACTTTGTGGTCACTTTGTTTGACAAAGGGATGACTATACACTTTTGCATTCACTTGAGGCCATGGCTGTGGCAGTGTGTGTTCAAGAGGCCCTTTTGGAGGATGTGTGTTGGCTGGAGAGTTGATTATGGTCCCGTTTGCAGTCATCTGCGACTTGCAGCCACAGTACTTCCATGTTGGCCTGCTATATATATAATGAACAGTCCCAGGGCTGAGCCTTGTGGGACACCACTTGTAACTGGTTTGAGGCTGACATGGCTCCAGCAATTCTAACCATGTGTGTTCTGCCCTTGAGCCACTGTGCAATATAGTGACATAGGGGTTAATATGTACACTGGTGAGCTTCCTAGAATGCACAAGTGGGGTATTATCAAAGGCTTATGCTGGTCCAGGTAGGCTGTGTAGACCACCTTCCCTTGACAGTGGCCTTGGTGACTGTTTCAGAAATCAAACAGGTTTGAGAGGCAGGATCTGTAGCCAAAATAAACTGGTATGTGGTCATGTCTGTAGTCCCAATATCTATATTTGGTTCATGATGATCCTTGCCATAGCTTTGCAGACCAAGCTATTCAGACTTAAGTGTCCAGGATCCGTTTACCACCTGATGTAGGGACCACTGTTTGCACTCTTTGGCCACATATGTAGTAAGGCTGGGATTGAACAGTAGTGTTATGTCTGGGTGTAGCTCTTCTTGGTTCATGTAGGACACAGCCTGGGACACTGTCTGGTCCCATTGATGCAGTGTTTATTGCTTTGGAGGGCAGCTCTTACCTGAGCATCTGTGATGTCAGGGGGCAGCACTCTGCTGAGAACATATTTCCCTTTGGTGTGGTGGGGGAGAAGGTAGCAGTGAACCTGTCCACTAGGATGATGGCAATGTCTGTGTGTTTGTATTTTGTGTGACATCTTGGACTACCTCTGAGCATATCTGGATTACCAGGTTCCTAACATAACTAGAAAGCCTTGTGATTATCCTCAGTGTCTTGTGGAATCTTCTCTCAAAGATGGCCTTAGACAATTATGAGTGCCTGTAGTTGTCCTCTAATACTCATCAGTGATGCCTTCACATTTTGGGAGTTTGTTGTATCATGTAGTGGCTTCATCCTTCTATTGTATAGTTTGTTTATGGCTGGTGTCCACAGGACGTCTGCCTTTGGAGGATTGGGTCTGCTCATTGATTTATGATCCATGCATTCCTGAATGTGTCCATAGAATGCCTTTATACAGGTATCTGCAGTCTGGTCCATATTTTCAACAGGCCTGGGGGCTTTGAAGGTTTCCACATCATTTATGAGGGGGTGTGAACATGCTTGACATGAGCTGTTGACTGATTGTCTGAGCAGTGGGGTCATTTATGTGGGTGATAGAGATGTGACATCACAGGACCACAGGTCACTCCACAGCAAGTAGAGTATCAGTCATTGTCCATGTGGTGACAACCTGAGGCGTGTCCCTGGACCACATGGAAGAGACACAGAGTGTCTTACAGCACCTCTCAACTCAGGACTAAACAGCCTTCATGCTCACACAGGAGTATGTTTACTGCAAACACCATCATGTGGGGTGGCCAGCTACCCAAACATGACTGTGAACATTACAAAGCCACAATGCAAGCTCTAGGGTTCATGTCAGACACTCTTTTGTATGGAACAGGTAACCACCTTCCCACAAGAGGGGCAGTATGCTAGACCTGATCATCACAAACATGGTACAAAATGCTCACCACTGGAGTATATCCCACATTGTTTGTGCATATACTAATCACACTGGAGTACTGGATACATGTGCAAACCTGACACATCGATGTATTGTGTGAAATGCCCCTATAGCAACTGTGACAGTACACTACAGATGGATTCCTTTTGAAATGATGTCAGGACTTTATAAGTATATGCCTGTATGTCCTCAGTAATTGTATAGCACTCTGCTAATACATCTTTCTCCAGTGTCATAACATAGTTGGTAGTTTGAATCCTAAAGGGAAGTGTGTGTGTTATGAGTGGGGTTTGTGTGTGTGTGTATATGCTGAGATTGATGCTTTTTCCAACGGAGAACACACTGAGGTGCACATCCCTCCTCTACACACAGATGATGTCAGCACCCTCTAAGTACAACATAGAAGGATTTCTCTCACTAATGCAAATAGCACACTCTGCTAATGTGTCTGTCACTGTTGGTATGAATCTTGCAAATGGAAAGTATGTGTTTTACTGTGGGTGTGGTTAGTGTGTGTGCTGTGGTGGGGTGGGATGTGGCTTTGCCAAATGGCTATGCACTGCAGGGTGCATTTCCCTTAACAAGCATGATGTTGACAGCACCTATACAAACAAAACTACAAAGAAAGTGGGTGGTACCAATACACATGTAAGGTAACACTTCTTTGAGTAATGTCACAACCCAGTAGGATATGAACAACCTTTTACCTATGCAAACAACATGACAGACAACTGCCAGTACTCAGTATAGTGTTGCATGCTACTTAACATGATATACCAGAATATACCTAGATAGTGTTTTGAAGCCTGAATGTGGCAAGTGTGTGGATGTGGGATGTGTCTGTGTGTGCATTTCCATATGGAAACATGTTTGATGTGGCAATCAGGGTACCACAGTACCTGATGCACATTACACCTTTGAACTGTGGTTGCCTGCACCCTGTGAGAGTGCAGGTAGAGATGGTAGTAATCAACATGGTGCACTTCTCAAATGTGTACCTGTCATGTATTGTCTCATGCATGGGTGAAATAATGGGATCATGTGCCGTGTATGTAGCAGGGTGTGTGTAAATGCATGTGACAGAACAGATACATATGCTGAATCTACATAACAGCACATGATGCATTCCATAGTCAAACATGTGATGGTGTAGCTGTACACAGTAAGTAGTACAGTGCAGATAACAATGAGGACATTCATACAGTTACTGCAGCAGGACTGCTGGGATATACAATAATAGTGGAACTGCAGTTACCAACATGTACATATACACATCTATGTAGTCACCCTGTGCATCTAACTGTTTACCTGTTCTGCACCAATAGTAGTATGCAGGAGGTGGCACAGTGTCATCATATGCACATGTGGTTAGGTATGCCCAACCAGCCACTGGTAACACCAATTGACATGTGTGTGTGTGTGTGTGTGAGCAGCAGTACAGGGTGGATGTTGGTGCATGTGTGTGTGTATGTATGCCTAGGTGTTTGGGTGCTGCATGTGTGTGTCCGCAGTCCCACATGTGGCTGCATGTACAGTTTTGTGGACAGCCACAGACTGCACCTGTCAGGTCATCCAGATCAGTGTCTGTGGGCATGGACCATATGTGCCTGGCAGTGCTTCTGCAATCGGTGCTAGCAGACTGGGTACTGTCGCCATGTGTTGACTGGACACAGTTCCCTGTGGGACTGTCCAGAGCCACGCATGTCTCCTGGGGGCATCCTGATGACAGCACAGACCCAGCGTGCTGGTGCTGGCGCATGCTGAGTGGGCCTGTTGTTGTGCCACTGCCAGCTGGTGCTGTTGCCATGCGGCCCGTGGGTATCCACACCATGCTGGCCCATGGACATCTGGTTGAGGAGCAGCTGTTGTATGTCCCGCGTCTGTCAATGACATCTGTGTTACGGATAGCATTACGTGCATGCCGTCTGTCATGGCTGTGCGACATGCTCTCAGCTCTCAGACCCTGTCTCCTGTACCTTTCCTTACGTGCCTGTGCCTGCATAACAGTATGACATTATGCACCGCTATTTATCTGTCAGTGGACTGCAGATACAGGCACATTGTATAACAATGAGGCTACTGCAGCACAGGGCAGATTCACATGAAGGGAAGGCATCTGTGGTCATCGTGTTAAGATGCACATTCACCAAATGCTGAATGTTGGCAACATTGTTGCAGACAGTTTAGGTGCAGGTACATTCTCCTACACAGTGGAATTAGTTACACAGATGACTGTAACCTATATCCTCTCACATGTCGGTGAGGATACATTGCAGAACACATGCATCACTGTGCAGAAATGGTATCCCTGGATGTGTATACATTCATGGGACATGGCACCATGACAGACTGATATTAATCCCTGGCCATATGGGATATGCACCTGAACAGTGCCATACATACACAGTGGTCCACACCAATGAGGAGTAACCTCTACTGACCCTGGTACTACTGCATCATATGCAACTGGCCTTGTGTTCTGCTATGGAAGTTCTAAGTATGGGCAACATGTGCACAATATACACATGTATATATTTCAGGACTATGTACACACAACCTATCTCATGGACATACCTATAGATAGTGAACTATGATACATTTGGAGGTGTCACAGTAAACACAGTATTAACCTGATACTTTGCATTACCTGTGTTTGTGGCAGCTGTGTCAGTGGTGCTGCTTGCTGCTTGCTGTTTGCTGTTGCTGCTGCTGGTTTTGCTGCTGGCTGTCTGTATATTTTTTTTATTTCTCTCTCTGTCTCTCTCTCTCTTTCTGTGGGTTTTGTGCATGTGGGTGTGGTACTATGCTTTTGTAGGTATCTGCATAGGTCCAGATGGCCTCTGCACCAATTGTAAACAGCATTGCTGCATACAGCCAGTTGTGTACTGATTGCATGTCTCACTGTGATTTCAGGACAGTGCTATGGGTATGTGAGATAATTGCCCTTTCAGATTGTTGGACCATGCTGGTATGCTGTTGACATTGTTCTGTGAGTGTGAAGGTTAGTACATCTCTCTGCTTCATGCTGTGTTGTAATTCAGGTTGCTGCATTTCTCTGCCTGTTCCTGTAGTGAGTGTGTATGCATACACACCTATGACTATATTTCATATGTATTGCTATATATACATATGTGTGCATATACATGCTCATATATGTACATTAGCTGACAATGTAGGTACAAGTTAACAATTTACTGTGCTACAACTGTGACTGCTTTGGTACCTCTACATGCTTATATGCTTTAAAATAGTATGGGGTACACTAGTGTGCTGGGGGCACCTTTAACTTGCACAAATTGTGTCTCACAGGAGTCAGGCTGTGTTGCAGATTCTGGTTGCTGCATTTATCTTCACTGTTTCCTGTAGTGAGTGTGTATGGATACTGACACCTACCACTATATTTCATATGTATTAATATATATCTATATCTATATATATATATATATATATATGTATGTATGTGTACATATACACACTTTCATATATGTACATTACCTTACATTGTATGTACAAGCTAACAATTACAGGGCTGTTCTGAACACTAACTAAAAATGGGAATACAGTGTTGGCCTTACAATCTACCTGACATGCTTGGTGTACATCCTATATTACCTTTATATTGATTCCTACTATTACATGTAATATTTATTTCTACATGTTCTTGTATGAGAGTTATGCTTAGTGGTAGGTCATACAGACTGTGTTACCAGGTCCAGTTTGGAACTGACAGTGGATTTTTTCTTTAAAACTAGTATAGGACCTTATCAAAGTGCTGAGGCACCTTTATGCAGTTAAAAGGATTGTCTCACAGTAAGGCTTTTTGGTTGCTGCATTTACACTGTTTCCTGTAGTGAGTGTGTGTGAATACTGACACCTACCACTATATTTCACATGTATTTATATATATTTATATATATATATATATATATATATATATATATATATATATATATATATATTAGTGTGTACATATAATACTTTCATATATGCATTACCTTACATTATTATGTACAAGCTAACATGCTTGGGGCTGTTTCTGAACACTAAACTATGTGAATCAGTAATTGGCATTAAAATCTACACTGACATGCTTTGGGTGTACATCCTATATTCCTTTATATTGATTCCTACTATTACATGTTATATTTATTTTAGCAGTATGTTTTTGTATAAAGTCATGGCAGTGGTAGGTCATGCAGACTAGTGTTACCAGGTCCTGGGCTAGACTGACAGTGGGATTTGTTTTCTTTCAATGAGTACAGGACCTGTCAATCAAAAGTGCCAAAGGCACTTTTAAGCATTACCAGTCTGCTGTTTCTTGGCTCACATACACACTGCGGTCTCCACACACACACCAGCATCTTTGGAAAAAAGTGACAGGAAATTGGTGAAAAGGGGTCACAAAGAGGGTAAGACAGTAGGGAAACAAACTGTATTTGCAGGAAGGATGTAGGTGAGACCCATAGCTGCCCATGTCTTTCTCAGCAACAGCTGTGCTTTGTATACAATTTGGTGTGACATTTGGAACCTTCATGAGAGAGGTGTCAGGACAACATTAATGCCTGTTGTACAGCCAATTGTAATAACAGTTTCTGTCCAGCGGACATATGCAACATGGACAGCTATGTATGGCATAATTTTTTGTGGGTACAGAGTGCCCTTTTTTGTTTTATCAGGTGAGAGTGGTATGTCAGGTGGAAGTGTATAGCTGGGGAGGTAGGTTGGGTAGGTTAACAGACAAGATAGACAAGGCATACAGGGGCTGTATGACACATGTGTTACACAATTGATCCAGTTGGGATATCATGGCACATGAGCTGCAACAGTGGAACTGATATCCCCACCATAGGCAGTTGCCACTGTTCCTTCACAGCCCAGGATATTGTGCTGCTGTGACCCATTGCCTTCCAGAAGGTGGCACAGGGCCACAGAGGATACACCACAGGCACTGTGCCGTGCAGTGCCAGCTGAGGTAGGTGGGTCGCTGGGACCTGCCTTCCCAAAGCGTTCTAGGTTTGTGTGTATGTTATGTTAGTTTGGGTTAGTGGCATATTATTCCATTCAGATTAGTTGTAACAGCATGCATTGGTATTCCCATTAAACAAACACCCAGATATTAACACCATTGAACCGGCATATCAATATCACATGCATTGTTTGAACAGAAATACACAATTGAACAACATGCAGGGTTGATTAATGGCAACAGGCCATCAGGTTTTGGTTAGTATGACCAGGGCACATGCAACAAAAGAGACATGCATATATATTTTTGAAACAGGACAAATGTCCATGTTAATGAAATGTTCACATACCAATATTTAGTGGTTTTTAATTTGCAATTATAGGGTGGGGTGGAAAAGAAAATGATTACACATTCATAAATTATACATTGATATACATTTGTAATAGAAACACAATTAACTTGTCTGATACTTTCAAATGATTTCTTATTTGACTGATCATGCTAGACCTGTTACACATACATCACTATCCTAGTTATTTTGAATTTGATCAGATACATCATCCTGCTACATTTGATGACAGGGCAGGGGACAGCTATGGATGTTTAGCATGTCAGACAATCATTCCTTCTATCTGCAATTGCTACTGATCACCATATACAGATTTGGCCTGAACATTCAAATTCAGACACACTGAAATCAGTTTGGGATGTTAAGTTTTAATTCCCACATGCATTTATTTCTGTAGAACCACACTGAACTTATATATTCAGGGTTAATACTTTTATTATTGATACATGACACTTTCTGTGTCACACATCCTGCAATTTCACAGTTCAGGGTTGGTACTTCTAGGCTTTGTTCACATATTAGACCTGTGGGATTCAACACTTTAACAGCCTCACTTCTGTCATGATTCAGCATTTCAACAGGGGATATATCTCACCTGTGATTACTCAATTCTGAAGCTGTACTCTTGAGACTACTGCAGGTTATACTGCATTTAATTAATGGTGGGACATCTGTATTACAGCACTGTTTATTTCTATCACTTATATTTCCAGTTTCTTGCATACTGATGAACTTGTTGCAGCCATACCTGCAGACTTTTACTTGTGCTTGCACATTCTATTACTTTTATCAATACACTGCAGTGTTCTGCTACTGCTACACTATAATATTTATTTACAAGTACTAGGTGGGGTTACTAACCTGCATGGTGGCGCAGTACCAGTCTGCGGTCATAGCCATTATTCAGGACACCATACAGCTGTAATACAAAACAAGTAATATTGGAATACACATCTCCATGTATCAGCTAGTTGAATTCCTTACATACATAGTAAAATGTAACTTACTCAGTAGTGGGCGTTGGGCATATCCGGGCCTCCTGGATCCATTGGTCAACTGGTCTTGCTCTTCTTCAGGTCCGCATGGTGTTCGGACCTGCTCACCAGTGAGTGGAATGCCAGTAGCACTGGTCAGATCATAGCCAACTGGTCCCATGCCTCCGCCCTGTAGCTCTCCATGAGACCTGGCCCTGCATGAGTTGGGCCTCATGATGATGAACTAGGAGCCAGACCATATCTGGACTCCTCAACACCCCAGCTGTGCTCAGCAACGACCCTCCCTACTCCCTCATTCTGCTGCAGGTCTATTTTACAATCGTTTATGCTGTGTATTCCCGCCTATGGGGCTTATATACCCAATTTTTCCGCACATTTCTATGATTGGCCAGTTTAAATTGTATCTACTTCACAGAAATGCTTATCATGCTCCATTTTGGGTTATATCCATATATATGCTATTTCTGCATTTCTATGTACTGTCATGGCTTAGTGGTTTAGTACCTTGACTCTAGTGCATGGTATCCTGGGTTGAATCTGACCACTGAATTTTATTTTATGACTGTCTGGAAATGACACAGGACCTGTCAATCAACATGCCAAAAGCACTTTTAAACACTTTAAAAACCAGGTCTGCATTTCGTTTCTTGGCAGCTCATGCATGCAGCCTTAGCTTTGGGACTCACATAACGGTGTGCTGTGGCTTAATTGGCTAGTCACACATGTTAAACTGCACATCTAGTTGCACACAGTTTGAGCCTGTTAAACCAGTGCTTATGGGCAAGCAGTTGCAGTTTGTAAAACACTACTTAGCTCGGGCACTCTGTCTCACTGCAGTTTAGCTATCAGTACATTTCTAAATATTTTTATTATTGTATTACTTGAAAACATATGCTCCATTTCATTCCATTTTACAAAGGGAATACTTTTACATTGTAACAAAACAGAGCAAACAAACAGTAACACATGGCACTGTCCCCTGGTCACATTTTAGATCTTGTTTCTTTTGTACACAACTTTATTTGAACAATGTAAGCACCACAGCATCTGTAGGAATGGTTAGCAGTTTCATGCATACCAGATTTCTTCAGCCATTTACCTTACATGTATTTTTCACTTTTCCAAAATATATAATATATAATATGTACAATTCATATTACACTTTTACATTAGTTATAATTATAAACAAACAAATTGTTAAAACTTCTAAAACAAATATACTATATATTACTGTGCATTTATACAGTGCATAATATATGCATTTACATGGGTCTCTATTACTATCTACAATACAGATGTTACATGTTAAAATAGAAAATATTATATATATATATATATGTATATATGTATACACATATATATATGGTATTTATTTACTAGGCTGATGGATTACTCATTCTAATGCAGGGCTTTATACTAATATAATCATTTATACAGAGATGTCATCAAACATATCTGCCACTTGCTTTCTAAGAAAAGATTTTCCAATTATTGTCATTTCACCTGGTCTATGATTGCAAAGTTAAATGTATGTTCACTACCCTTCTCATGATATGTCTGCATGGTTCAAATCTCCTTTCCTAATACTATACAAATGCTTTCATATGCATTTGAATTTCCTCTAGTCTTTTATATAATGCATAGCATTTCTACACTCAACATATATACAATACATATTATTTGCAATTATTCAGTCCCTTCGCACCACAGACCGGACACCTTGGAGGGTGAGTGGGCGTGCTCCTCCCGCCACACTTGCAGGGGACGGGCCCCATCCCCTGCAGCGCTTCCACCCGAAGGTGGCACAGGGGCCACCAGAGGAGGGTCCAGCCTGGGCACTAGTGCCAGGTGCAGTCGCCAGCTGAGGTGGGAGAGGTGGGTCCGCTGGGACCTGCCTTCCCAAGCGTTCTAGGTTTGTGTGTATGTTATGTTAGTTTGGGTTAGTGGCATATTATTCCATTCAGATTAGTTGTAACAGCATGCATTGGTATTCCCATTAAACAAACACCCAGATATTAACACCATTGAACAACGGGCATATCAATATCACATGCATTGTTTCAACAGAAATACACAATTGAACAACATGCAGGGTTGATTAATGGCAACAGGCCATCAGGTTTGCCGCTTTGCAAGTATGACCAGGGCACATGCAACAAGAGACATGCATATATTTTTGAAACAGGACAAATGTCCATGGTTAATGAAATGTTCACATACCAATATTTAGTGGGTTTTTTAATTTGCAATTATAGGGTGGGGTGGAGAAAGAAAATGATTACACATTCATAAATTATACATTGATATACATTTGTAATAGAAACACAATTAACTTGTCAGTGATACTTTCCAAATGATTCTTACTTGACTGTCATGCTAGACCTGTTACACATACATCACTATCCTAGTTATTTTGAATTTGATCAGATACATCATCCTGCTACATTTTGATGACAGGGCAGGGGACAGCTATGGATGTTTAGCATGTCAGACAATCATTCCTTCTATCTGCAATTCGCTGACTGTGATCACCATATACAGAGTTTGGCCTGAACATTCAAATGTCAGACACACTGAAATCAGTTTGGGATGTTAAGTTTTAATTCCCACATGCATTTATTTCTGTAGAACCACACTGAAGCTTATATATTCAGGTGCTAATACTGTGTTATTCATTGATACATGACCCTTTCTGTCACTCTCACACATCCTGCAATTTCACAGTTCGGGTTGGTACTTCTAGGCTTTGTTCACATATTAGACCTGTGGGGATTCCAACACTTTCCAGCAGCCTCACTTCTGTCATGATTCAGCATTTCAACAGGGGATATATCTCACCTGTGATTACCTCAGCTTCTGAAGCTGTACTCTTGAGACTACTGCAGGTTATACTACATTTAATTAATGGTGGGACATCTGTATTACAGCACTGTTTATTTCTATCACTTATATTTCCAGTTTCACTTGCATACTGATGAACTTGTTGCAGCCATACCTGCAGACTTTTACTTGCTGCTTGCACATTCTATTACTTTTACTCAATACACTGCAGTGTTCTGCTACGTGCTACACTATAATATTTATTTACAAGTACTAGGTGGGGTTACTAACCTGCATGGTGGCGCAGTCGCACCAGTCTGCGCTCATGTGCCATTTGATTCGCAGAGCGGACACCTGCAGCTGTAATACAAAACAAGTAATATTGGAATACACATCTCCTTGGTATCAGCTACTTGAATTCCTTACATACATAAGTAAAATGTAACTTACTCAGTAGTGGGGCGTTGGGCATATCCCGGGCCTCCTGGATCCATTGGGTCAACTGGTCTTGCTTACGTCGCTTCAGGTCCGCATGGTGTTGACGGACCTGCTCACCAGTGAGTGGAATGCCAGTAGCACTGGTCAGATCATGAGCCAACTGGTCCCATGCCTCCGCCCTGTACGCTCTCCATGAGACCTGGCCCTGCATGAGTTGGGCCTCATGATGGTGAACTAGGAGCCAGACCATGTATCTGGACTCCTCAACACCCCACCGCTGTGCTCGAAAGCAACGACCCTCCCCTACTCCACTCATTCTGCCTGCAGGTCTATTTTACAATCGTTTATGCTGTGTATTCCCGCCTATGGGGCTTATATATGCCAATTTTCCCGCACATTTCTATGATTGGCCAGTTTAGAATTGTATCTACTTCACAGAAACTGCCTTATCATGCTCCATTTTGGGTTATATCCTATTTATATGCTATTTCTGCATTTCTATGTACTGCTATCATGGCTTAGTGCTTTAGTACCTTGACTCTAGTGCATGGTATCCTGGGTTCGAATCTGACCACTGAATTTTAAATTTTATGACTGTCTGGAAATGACTTCAGGACCTGTCAATCAATCATGCCAAAAGCACTTTTAAACACTTTAAAACCAGGTCTGCACTCGTTTGCGCGGAGCTCATGCATGTGCACCGCCAGTTAGCTTGTGGGAGCGTCGCGCAAACGGTGTGCGCTGGGTGACACCTTAATTGGCTAGTACCACACATGTTAAACTCAGCACATCTAGTTGCACACAGTTTGAGCCTGTTAAACCAGTCCTTTGCTATGGGCAAGCAGTTTGCAGTTTGTAAAACACTACTTAGCTACGGGCACTCTGTCTCACTGCAGTTTAGCTATCAGTACATTTCTAAATATTTTTATTATTGTATTACTTGAAAACATATGCTCCATTTCATTCCATTTTACAAAAGGGAATACTTTTACATTTGTTAACCAAAAACAGAACGAAACAAACAGTAACACCCAAAATGGCAAGCGTAGATCCCCTGGACTCGAGCCGTGAATCGGATACAAAAAGATCTTGTTTCCTTTTGTCACACAACTTTATTTGAACAATGTAAGCACCACAAAGCACATCTAGTAGGAATGGTTAAGCGCTTTCATCT
Source organism: Protopterus annectens (assembly GCF_019279795.1). Lineage (NCBI taxonomy): Eukaryota > Metazoa > Chordata > Ceratodontiformes > Protopteridae > Protopterus > Protopterus annectens. The sequence goes on from NC_056739.1 coordinate 478,397,364, forward strand.
GCATACCAGATTTCTTCAGAACCATTTACCTTCACATGTCACTTCCTTTTTAAACACAATTTTTGGCGCCAAAAATATATAATATATAATATGAATACAATTAAAAACATAATTACACCCTTTTACATTAGTTATAATTATAAACAAGCAAATTGTTAAAAACTGTCCTAAAAACAAATATACTATATACTTGTACTAAAGTGCATTTATACAGTGCATAATATATTGCATTTACATGGGTCTCTATTACTATCTACCCAATACAGATGAATTACATGTTAAAATAGAAAATATAAAAAATATATATATGTATAAAATATAAAGTATATATGTATAATATATATATATGGTGATGTATATAATGTACTAGGCTGATGGATTACTCTCATTCTAATGCTAAAAAGGGCTTTATACTAATATAATCATTTATACCCGGGGGAGATGTGGCATCTAAGCATATCTGCCACTTGCTTTCTAACCACGCCAAGAACGTTTTCCAATTACCTCCCCTGTCACTTACCTCTACCTGGTCTATGATTGCAAAGTTAAATGTATGTTCACTACCCTTCTCTATGATATGTCTGCTTAATGCGTTCTTAGTGTCTCCTTTCCTAATACTATACAAATGCTCGTATATGCGAGTTTTGAATTTCCTCTCAGTCTTTCCTATATAGTACGCATAGCATTTCTCACACTCAGCTATATATACAATACGCTGTGTGTTGCAATTACCCTTCTTAGGATATATTACAGATTTAACAATGTTCTTAAGCCTAATCCTACCTTTTGTGTTGATATATTTACATTGGCTACATGCACCACAACACGTAGTACCCTTCCTGCTATTTCCTATATAAACCTTTTTCTTGGTCTCTATCATTCTTTTTAAATTCATTCCAGTTTTATATACTATAGAGGGTTTCGTACCAATGATATCTCCTATAGGTACATTGGTTGTAATTAAATCGCAATGTTTCTTCAAAATTTCAATCACATTTCAGGCCCAGAAGAGAAGATACATGAGTTTATAGAGTACCTTAACAAAACTACGGAATTTCTCAAATTTACCTACCAGTATGACCATGTAGGAATAGCATATTTGGACACCTGGATTAGTAACACAGGACAAGGGTTTGAGTCCAGAATATATAGAAAACCAACGTTTTCAAATGACTATATACATTACAGCAGTTGTCATCCTGGTCACATTTTTCGTAATGTAGTTAAAGGCCAGTGCATACGAGTAGCCAGAATGTCATCGACTAAGGAGATTATGCAAAGAGAATTGGATGTACTATCCAAACTTTTCCTAGATAGAGGCTACCCTAAACATATGTTGACCAACATTTTCTCATTTGTTGAGAAAGAATGGGGTACTAAATATGTACCATTGCTGGGTACAGGTAGTATGGGTTGTACTAAAGTCCAAGCAGATCGAGACAATAGAGTATGTATCATCAGGTTTAATCCATACACCAACATTGTGATTGACATTTTGAAGAAACCCCCGTGCTCATTTCTTTGAAAGAAAAGAAAATGGGGAGATAGGAAAGTGATGAAAAAGGGGCACAAAGAGGGAAAGACAATAGGGAAAACAGCTAGGGGTGTGCAGGACGGGTGTAGGGAAGGTCCATAGCTGCCCATTTCTTTAACAGGAACAGCTGTGCATATACTAGAAATTTGGAGGGAAATTTAAAACCTTCCAACCCTGAGAGAGGGGTGAGGACAACAAAGTATGTTGTACTGCCAATTAAATTTCAGTTTATGTGTCCAGCGGATATGTGTGCAAAATGGGCAGCTATGTATGGGGCGTAATTTTTTTGTGGGAGCAGATTGGCTTAAACGCTTTATGACTAACTCCAGAGCTGTTTCATGGTCAAATGCATCTCTAAGCTGAGCAATGAATCAGGGCTCTCCAACCATGCTACTATCCCTTTGCTTGGTTGTCTTCTTAGTTACCATCAAAAACTGTCCACAGCTATCAGTCTGCATACAATATCTTCTTTAACTATACAATGATCACAAAGATTTGGATTTAATTTACATTTTTACTTTTTATTTTGCTAGAAAAACAATGAAAATCATTTGCTAAACAAAACAAAAAAAAACTCTTTATATTGAAAACAGACGGATTGGGCAACAGTAAACTTTTCTGTTGAAATTCACAGTTATTGAAAGTGCGCCTGACAAACCATTAAACTACAAGACCACAGTCAAACAGCTGATAGCAAAGTGCTAATTAGTGGCTATATGAAGGTGTAGCGATTCAGTGACAATATATAATGCATCATCATCATCTTAGCTGAGAGCTGCACCATGGAGCAAACCCCCAAATATTAACGCTGCACATTTACACAACGCTCATCTATAATACTGAACATAGATAGTTACTAATATGTGTAACCCCCAACCCTAAACCATACCTTAAGAAAAAACCCTTTTTGTAACACTAAAACTATACAAGATACACATAACATACAGCATCACATGCACAACACAAACTCAATTCCCTGTCCTAGCTCTCACTCTAATCCTAACCTGCATATACTCCCACCACTAGTGACATGCCTTTTGACATACCTGAAAGTTTCAGCATTAAAACACCTACAGTTAATTTACCCCACCCACACACACACACACACACACACACACACACACACACACACACACACACACACACACACACACTCTGACATTCTCATACATATGTGCACACATCCATCTAATATCAACCCCTCCCCACAGTTGATCGGATGTCTGGACACACACTGTGCATATGCACAGTTAGCAACGCTCTGAATTGCTCAGTAGAATAAATTGGGAGCCACAGGCATTTTTGGTGGAGAGCATATGGCTACTTACTTTTATTCACTCCCCAATATTGCCTCATTACTATGCAGCTCAGACAGTGCCTCCCTCATTGCAAATGCACCCACTAATGGAAAAGCTGATCTGTAGGGTGTTCTGTGACTCAGAAAGGATAACGTTAAGAAGAAAATCCTTTCTGAATCTCAGAGACTGAGTATTATCTATACTGTTAATTATGCAAGCAGGCACACAAGATTTTTCATATTTTTGTAACTATTTCAATAAACAAACCCTCAAAAAAAAATTTCTTACATTCATGTAAAAGATCATGGGCAGGATTCAGGAAGCCTCCGTGTAAGAGTTATAACTCTTACACGGAGGCTGCAGTTAAACGGTGTGATGTCAGCATGTCATGCATATGCATGAGGTGCATGAGGCATACTGAATCACACTGTAAGTCTTACACGGTCCGTGTAAGACAGTAGGGGGCGTGTCCGTAGGCTAAGCCCTGCAAGCAGACACGCCCCCGGAAGTCTAGAATGGCAGAAAGTAAACACCCACGAGAGAGGCCATGGAAATGTGAATAAACACACTACACAACACATGCCCCCACAGACCAGCAATGTAAAATGCAAAAAGTGAACAGATGTTATAAAATGTAAAATGAAAACTTTTTTATTTTTTTTTTAAACCCCGTAAATGTTTGCTAATGCGTGCGCTCGTGTGCGCGGGTGTGCTAATAGTGCAACTGCAGTTAGCAATCAGTGGAAAAGGATATAAGAACTAAATATGCCAAGTAAGCCAAGAAGTAATAGCATAGCGGTAGAGTTTTCGGCTTAAGAACAGGCAGGCAAGGTTCGAGCCCACACAACATCCTTTTTATTTTTGTAAATAAGCACTAAAAAGGCCCCTGACAGTATTATACAAATGTAAAAGTATTTCCTTTTGTAAAATGGAATGAAATGGATCATATATCTTCAAGTAATACAATAATAAAAATATTTAGAAATGTACTGATAGCTAAGCTGCTGTCAAACAAGGTGAGACAGAGTGCCCGTAGCTGAGTAGTGTTTCAAAGGCTGCAAATTGCTTGCCCGTAGCTAAGCACTGGTTTAACAGGCTCAAACTGTGTGCAACTAGCTGTGCTTAGCTTAACATGCGTGTTAATAGCCAATTAAGGTTTAACCCAGCGCACACCGTTTGCTGAGGTGCGCCACGCCACAAGCTAACCGCTGGGCAACGTTAAGCAAGCTGTATCAAAAGTGCCTTTACAAAGACACACCCCTCAGCGTGTCTAGACAGTCATAAAAATTAAAAATCAGTTGTCAGAGTCGAACCCAGGATACCATGCACTAGAGTCAAGGTACTAAACCACTAGGCCATGACAGCAGTACTTAGAAATGCAGAAATAGCATATATATAGGATGTAATCCAAAATGAAGCATGATAAAGCAGTTTCTGTGAAGTTGATACAATTCCAAAATGACCAATCATAGAAATGTGCGGGAAAATCGGCATATATAAGCCCCATAGGTGGGAATACACAGCATAAACAATTGTAGAATAGACCTGCAGGCAGAATAAGTGGAGTAGGGGAGGGACATTGCTTTCGAGCACAGTGGTGGGGCATTGAGGAGTCCAGATACATGGTCTGGCTCCTAGTTCATCATCATGAGGCCCAACTCATGCAGGGCCAGGTCTCATGGGGAGCATATAGGGCGGAGGCATGGGACCAGTTGGCTCATGATCTCACCAGTGCTACTGGGATTCCACGTACCGGTGAGCAGGTCCATCACCACCATGCGGACCTGAAGCGACGCAAACAAGACCAGTTGACCCAATGGATCCAGGAGGCCTGGGATATGCCCAACGCCCCACTACTGAGTAAGTTACATTTTACTTATGTATGTAAGGAATTCAACTAGCTGATACCATGGAGATGTGTATTCCAATATTACTTGTCTTGTATTACAGCTGCAGGTGTCCACTCTGCGAATCGCAGGGCACATGACAGCAGGCTGGTGCAGCTGCACCACCATGCAGGTTAGTAACCCCACCTAGTACTTGTAAATAAATATTATAGTGTAGCACTTAGCAGAACACTGCAGTGTATTCATTAAAAGTAATTGAATGTGCAAGCAACAAGTGAAAGTGTGCAGGTATGGCTGCATCACTTTCATCAGTATGTAAGTGAAACTGGAAATATAATTGATAGAAATAAATAGTTCTGTAAAACAGATGTCCCACCATTAATTAAATGTAGTATAACCTGCAGTAGTCTCAAGAGTACAGCTTCAGAAGCTGAGTTAATTACATGTGAGATATATCCCCTGTTGAAATGCTGAATCATGACAGAAGTGAGGCTGCTGGAAAGTGTTTGAATCACCACAGGTCTAATATGTGAACAAAGCCTAGAAGTACCAACCTGAACTGTGAAATAGCAGGATGTGTGAGAGTGACAGAAAGGGTCATGTATCAATAAATAAAGTAGTAATAACCCCTGAATATATAAGCCTCGGTGTGGTTCTACAGAACTAAATGCATGCGGGAATTAAAAATTAACATCCCAAACTGATTTCAGTGTGTCTGAATCTTGAATGTTTAAGCCAAAATCTGTATATGGTGATCACAGTCAACAATTTTCAGATAGAATGAATGATTGTCTGACATACTAAACATCCATAGTTGTCCCCTGCCCTGTCATCAAAATGTAGCAGGATGATGTATCTGATCAAATTCAAAATAACTAGGATAGTGATGTATCTGTAACAGGTCTAGCATGACAGTCAATTAAAAATCATTTGAAAACTATCACCCACAAGTTAATTGTGTTTCTATTACAAATGTATATCAATGTATAATTTATGAATGTGTCAACATTTTCATTCTCCACCCCACCCTATAATTGCAAATTAAAAAACTCACTAAATATTGGTATGTGAAAATTTCATTAAACATGGACATTTGTCCTGTTGTTTCAAAAATATATGCATGTCCGTTGTTGCATGTGCCCTGTTCATACCTGCAAACCTGATGGCCTGTTGCCATTAATCAACCCTGCATGTTGTTTGATTGTGTATTTCTGTTCAAATAATGCATGTGATATTGATATGCCTGTTGTTCAATGGTGTTAATATCTGGGTGTTTGTTTAATGAGAATATCAATGCATGCTGTTACAACTAATTTGAATGGAATAATATGCTACTAACCCAAACTAACATAACATACTCACAAACCTAGAATGCTTGGGAAGGCGGGTCCCAGCGGACCCACCTCTCCCACCTCATCTGGCGATTGCACCTGGCACTAGTGCCCAGGCCGGACCCTCCTCTGGTGGCCCTGTGTCACCTTCAGGTGAAAGCGCTGCAGGGGATGGGGCCTGTCCCCCCTCTGCAAGCGTGGCCGGAGGAGCCCGTCCACTCACCCTCCAAGGTGTCCGGTCTGTGGTGCGAAGGGAGATTCAAGACTCCGTTCTTGGGCCCCTATGCCAGCTTGAGGCCCATGTGTCACAGCTTACGGGCATGCCCGTTGTCCCGCCTGCACAGCCCCCAGCACAGCCCCATCCTGGGCTGTGAAGGAACAGTGGCAACTGCCTATGGGTGGAGATATCAGTTCCACTGTTGCCATCTGTGGGCTCATGTGCCCTGGATATCCCAACCTCCGTCCCCGTCAATTGTGTAACCCCCCCACATGTGTCATACACCACCCCTGTATGTGTCTTGTCTGTCTTGTCTGTTAACCTACCCAACCTACCTCCCCAGCTATACTGACTACCTTCACCTGACATACCACTCTCACCTGAAAAAAAAAAAAAGGGCACTCTATGCCCACAAAAAAATCACGCCCCATACATAGCTGTCCATGTTGCATACATGTCCGCTGGACATTGAAACTGTTAATTACAATTGGCTGTACAACAGGTATTAATGTGGTCCTGACACCTCTCTCAGGGGTGGAAGGTTTCAAATGTCACACCAAATTACATACAAATGCACAGCTGTTGCTGAGAAAGACATGGGCAGCTATGGGCCTCACCTACATCCCTCCTGCAAATCCCAAGCTTGTTTCCCTACTGTCTTACCCTCTTTGTGACCCCTTTTTCACCACTTTCCTGTCACCCCTTTTTCTTTTCTTTCAAAGAAAGTAGCGCGGGTGTGCTCATGTGTTAGCGGAGCTCACCACCAGTGCGCATGCGTGAGCTCCGCGCAAACGAGCGCAGACCTGGTTTTAAGTGCTTAAAAGTGCCTTTGGCACGTTTGATTGACAGGTCCTGTACTCATTTCGAAAGAAAAATAAATTCCTACTGTCACTCTCGAACCCATGACCTTGGTGACATTAGTCTGTATGACCTACCTCTAAGCCATGACTCTCATACAAGAACATAGTGCTAAAATAAATATAACATGCAATAGTAGGAATGAATATAAAGGCAATATAGGATGTGTACTACCCAAAGCATGTCAGGTAGATTTTTAATGTCCGAATTACTGGATTCCCATACTAGTTTAGTGTTAACAGAAACAGCCCTGCTAATTGTTAGCTTGTACATAATAATGTAAGGTAATGTACATATATGAAAGTATGTATATGTACACACACACACACACACACATATATATATATATATATATATATATATATATATATATATATATATATATATATTAATACATATGAAATATAGTTGTAGGTGTCAGTATTCATACACACTCACTACAGGAAACAGTGAAGATAAATGCAGCAACCAGAATCTACAACACAGCCTGACTCCTGTGAGACTTATTAACCCTTTTAACTGCTTAAAGGTGCCTTCATCACTTTGATTGACAGGCCCTGTACTCAATTTGAAAGCAAAATAAAAGCATACTATTAGGCCCTACCACAAGACCATTGTAACACTAGTCTGTATGACCTACCACTAAGACATGACTCTCATACAGGAATATAGTGCTAAAATAAGTATAACATGTAATAGTAGGAATGAAGATAAAAGCAATATAGGATGTGTACTACCCAAAGCATGTCAGGTAGACTTTTACTGTCCTAATTACTGGATTCCCATACTAGTTTAGTGTTAACAGAAACAGCCCTGCTAATTGTTAGCTTGTACTTAATAATGTAAGCTAATGTACATATATGAAAGTATGTATATGTACACATATATCTATATATATATATATATATATATATATATATATTAATACATATGGAAATATAGTTGTAGGTGTCAGTATGCATACACACTCACTACAGGGAACAGGTGAGAGAAATGCAGCAACCTGAATTTACAACACAGCATGAATCATGAGAGACTTACTAACCTTCACACTCACAGAACACTGTCAACAGCATACCAGCATGGTCCACGCCCTTACAATCTGAAAGGGCAACACCTATCTCACATACCCTTTTATAGCACTGTCCTGAAATCACAGTGAGACATGCAATCAGTACACAACTGGCTGCATGCAATTAGCAAATGCTACCTTACAATTGGTACAGAGGCCATCACATGAACCTATGCAGATACCTACAAAAGCATCCAGTACTAACACTCCACACATGCAATACATTCATTGCACCAAACCGATGGAGAAAGAGAGAGAGAGAGAGAGAGAGAGAGAGAGAAAAAGAAAGAAAGAAATAAAGGCAGTGATAAAAAAAAAACTGCATCATCACAGCAACAAAACCAGCAGCAGCAAACAGCAATTAGCACCAGTGACACAGCAACAGCTGACACAAACACAGGTAATGCAAAGTAGCAGGTTAATACTGTGTTTACTGTGAAACCTCCAAATGTATTATAGTTCACTATCTATAGGTATGTCCATGAGATAGGTTGTGTGTACATAGTCCTGATATATATACATATGTAATATTGCTGTACATGTCTTCCATACTTAAAACTTCCATAGCTTAGAACACAAGGCCAGTTATCAGTAGTGATTCACAGAAGTGCTGAGAAGCTGTGTATTATGTGGAATTAGCGTACCAGTGAAATAACAAGCTAACAAATAACAAGCATATAAACAAAGCTAGGTTCAGGAGGATTGGATGTAGTGTATGCTACAGCAAACAAGGTGTACCAATGTCAGTAAGATACAGTTCAAATATGCAGGCACTATAAACCTTAAACCAGACGTTCCCAGCTATGAATGGCAGAGTACAGCCTATTCTCACACAAGAGTGCATACCACAAACCTTGTTAATGTTAAATAACTGGCCTGAAGCCCAACTGCTTATAACAGAACTAATACACTTGGACACTGGGCTCTCAATCAGCAGTTCCCAACTTAGAAGGATGAAAGCTACCTGTCCTGCCACCACAGTGCATGCCACAAACCTTCCTAATGTAAAACAACTGGTCTGAAGGCCAAGTGCTTAATCCAAAAGACTTAGAATGATAGCTACACTTTAATCAAGTTACAACCAAGCAGTAATAACTACAATTTAATACTTTATGTATAGAATGGGTACCATATATTGCTGACATACTCTGCTGATATCCTGTTTGTGTACTTTTCCAGGGAGATATGGCTCCAAAAAGGAACCCTGCATACTCTGCTGCAGAGGACGAAGTGATCCACCAGAGCCTGGTGCATGACTATGACATCCTGTTTTCACACACCACCCAGAATCAGCAGGAGAGGTCTGCACTGTGGCAAAACCTTGTCAGCAGAATAAATGATGTTGGCATGCATGATAGGACATATGAGCAGGTGAGACATAACTGTAGTGATTTGATTAGAAATGTCCGCCAGCGTGCTGCAGATATCCGCAGGCAACAGGTTGCTACAGGTGGGGGGGGGGGTGGCCACACATCCCCCCTCACCAGACAGGAGGGGCTACTGCTAAGTGTCATGGATCCAGCCCCAGAACAACAACAGCATCAGACTTGCATCATGATGGAGGTTGGATCCACACAGCAGCAAGACACTGAACGTGCAGGTAAGATGCCATATGTACATATGACTGTTCTGTACACTGTTACTTCATGCATGAATAAGGTGTGCACGAGGCATGTATCTGTCATCATGATATGTAATTGTGCATGTGTGATACTGGCATTATGAGCAGCTGATGTGTATAAGGGAACTGGTGTACTACTGTACTGTATCATATGCAAAAACAATGGCACACTTGTGCCCACTGACATTACTTTCTTCATATTTCCAGGTCCCTCCCATCTAGCAACGTGGCAGGCCATACATGCTGGTGAGTGTGTTTATCATTACCTGAAAAACTATTTATAATACTAGTAAGAGTAGTGTAACTCAGTAGTATACATGCTGGTGAGTGTGTTTAATAATACCTGCAATACTCAAGTTAATACTAGTAAGAGTAGTGTAACTCAGTACTGGTGTGTGTGTGTGTACTGTGGGGTGTGCATGTGTGCAAATGTGCCTGTGCCCATTTGTGCATGTGTGTGTATGTCCATGAGTGCATGTATCCATTTCTGAATGTGTGCATTTGTATTGAAGTACATCACCGTAAAATATGTCTTGAGACTGTAATCTGTGTTCCCTGTTTTCTTCCCGTAGGTTCTGGTGCTGCTCTGGTGACCTGCAGCAGGGAACCTGAATCTTGTGCCCCAGGTACTGATGATGAGGAAATGTCTATAATGGTGCAGGAAGGTGTGTCTGGGTCCACCACTGGTCAGCCAATTGACAGTACACAGCTGTCAACCCCTTCAATGCGCACAGTCATCCTGCCGTTACATCTTTTGTCACCATTGTCCCTAGGTGATGGACAGTATGCATTGGTCATAGATCAGGGTAATGTGGTACCTGTGGTACATGCATCCCCACAAAGCAGCCATGAGCAGGGTCCTCCAATGGTACCATGCAGACAGTCGCCCATGGGTTCTCGTGGGGGCATCCATGGCCATACTGCCTCTGGCCGACGTGCCCAAGGAGGTATGTCAACCTCCACTATGTTTCGGACTGTTATGCAGGCACAAGCACATATGGAAAGGTACACCAGACAGGGTCTGAGGGAGCTGACAGCATGTCACACAGCCATGACAGATGGCATGCATGACATTGTGAATGCTATTCGTAATTTCACAGATGTCGTTGACAGACGTTGTGGGGACATACATCAGCTGCTCCACAACCAGATGTCCATGGGCCAGGGTGATGGTGTTCGTTTGTGGTGTCGACGTGGCCGTATGCTGGCAACAGCACCAGCTGGCAGTCACCGCGGACGACAACAGGCCCACTCACGCACCTCAAGTGCCAGCAGCAGCCCCAGCAATGCTGGGTTAGTGCTGTCATCAGGACGCCCCAGGAGACCACGTGCACGTGGCTCTGGACAGTCCCAACAGGGAACTGTGTCCAGTCAACACACACCCACTTCCAATGACAGTACCCAGTCTGGGTTAGTACCGGATACGGTCCGTAGCACCCCTGCCAGGCACAGGTACCATATCCGCGCCCACAGACACTGATCTGGATGACCTGACAGGTGCAGTCTGTGGCTGTCCACAAAACCCTGTACATGGCAGCCATTATGTGGGACTGTGTGCGTGCTTACACACATGCAGAAATTTAACACCTAGGGCAAACACATACACACACACACTGCACCAACACTGGTCCACCCTGTACTGCTGCCCCTCACAAACACACACATACATACACATGTCAATTGGTTGTACCAGTGGCTGGCTTGGACATACCTAACCCACACCCTGTGCATATGATGACACTGTGCCACCTTCTGCATACTACAATATCAGTGCAGGAAAAGGTAAACACGTTGCTGATGCACAGGGTGACTACATAGATGTGTATAAGTAGTAACGTGTTGGTAACTGTTCACTGTTCCACTATGATTGTGTGTATATCCCAGCATTCCTGCTGCAGTAACTGTATGAATGTCCTGAATTGTTATCTGAACCCATACTACTTACCAAAGTGTACCAGCTGCACACCATCACATGCTACAATTGACTATGGGAATGTGCATCATGTGCTGTATTGTAGATTCAGCTATATGTATCTGTTCTGTCACACATGCATTTACACACACCCTGCTACCCCCACACATGCACATGCTCACCTGCCATTTCCATTATTTATTACCCTACATGAGTAGCTGTCGACACATGACAGGTACACATTTGAAAAGTGCACTATTTGGATTACTACGGATTTCCTCTTCTCTACCTGTACTCACAGGGTGCAGGCAACCTCATTAGTTTAAAAGTGTAATGTGCATCAGGTACTGTGGTTCCCTGATTGCCACATCCAACATGTTTTCCATACGGAAATGCACACACAGAAACATCCCACATCCACACACTTGCCACATTCAGGTTTCAAAACACTATCTAGGTATGTTCTGGTACATGTGTGTGTTACAGTAGCATGTAGCACTATACTGAGTACTGGCAGTTGTCTGTTGTCATGTTGTTTGTATAGGGTGCTGTCAACATCACTGTTTGTTAAGGGAAATGTGCACCCTGCAGTGCGTAGCCCCATTTGGCAAAAGCCACATCCCACCCCCAGCATTGTGCACACACACTAACCCCACTCACACTAAAACACATACTTTCCATTTGCAAGATTCAAACCCCTACCTAACTGTGTTATGACACTAGCGACAGACACATTAGCAGAGTGTGCTATTTGCATTAATAGGAGAAATCCTTTCTAATGCTGTACTTAGAGGGTGCTGACATCATCTGTGTTTAGGAAGAGGGATGTGCACCCTGTAGTGTGTTCTCCCAGTTGGCAAAAGGCACTTTTCCCTCACAGAATTATACACACACACAAACCCCACTCACACTAACTCACATACATTCTCTTTGCAGGATTCAAACCCCTAGCAAGCTATGTTATAACACTAGAGACAGATGCATTAGCAGAGCACGCTATACAAATTACTGGGGGGCTTAAATTCAGGTAATATAGTTATAGAGTGCTGACATCATCAGTGTTTCAAATGGGGAATCTGCATCCTGTAGTGTACTTTCACAGTTGCTAATAGGGGCATTTCCTGCACACACATAGATGTGTTTGAGGTTTGCATATGTGGGGGATCCAGTACTCCAGTGTGATTAGTATATGGTTTGATTGCAACAATGAGGGATATACTTCAAGTGGTGAGCATTTTGTACTCATGTTTGTGATGATCAGGTCTAGTATATTTTCCCTCTTGTGGGAATGTTGACTACTTGTTCCATAGCTAAAGAGTTTCTGAACTATGGGAACCCTAGAGCTTGGGTATTGTGGCTTGAGTAATGTTCACAGTCTATGTTTGGGTAGTTGAAGTCACCCAGTATGATGGTGTTTGCAGAGAAATCTATACTCTCCTGTGTCTTCATGAAGGCTGTGTGGGATTCCTGAGTTTGAGAGGGTGATGTAAGAGCTCCTCTGTGTCTCTTTTCATGTGGTCCAGGGAGGTACGTCTCAGGTTGTTCACACCAGCATGGACAATGACTGCCTCATACTTGTACTTGCTGTGGAGTGACCTGAGTGCTTGTGTTATGTGGCACATTCTATCACCCGACAGGTAGCTAAATGTGACCCTCACCTTGCTCAGTCTGGAGAGTGGGACGTCAGTGTGTCTGACTATGCCATCACCTATTATAGGTGTGTCACACATTGTATTTGGCCTTATGGGCTGTGCCTGTTAAGAACACTGACTTTGTGAGGTCTGTGTTGCTTGTGATATGTGTTCATGTGGGATGCAGCATGTCTGGCCATGTCATTTCTGTCTGTGATCTGGTAAGTATCACCTTTGGTGACATAGGTATTCATATGTCAGCTGGTGAGCATTTGCAGTGTTACCTACTGAAAGTGGTACAGCTTGTTTGTTGTACAATGGACTACATGCAGCCCTGCTTACAGTAGCTATGTTTGCATGCATGTTTCCTTGCAGTTACCCTGGAATACTGATCCAACCTGCCATGCAGAGTTACACAGCTTCTGTGGACTCCTAGTGACATCTGCATAGCTTACTATATGTATGTTCATGTCTCACTTGACAGAATGTCACTGTTTCTCCTGTTCACATGTACGTTGCCTGTGACACTTTGCATATGACTTACTTGGCATCTGTCCACGTGAGCAGTCATATATGCCACTGCAGGACTCTAAACCTGATGATGCACACACTCGAAACATTCCTCAGCATGGAGAACATCGCTATCTGTGCAGTAACAGATACCGGATTCAGGGCTACCAACAGCACCCCAGCACTACCAAGTTATACCTCATACCATGCTTTTCAGGCCCAAAACTTGCACAAAACCACAAAAGGAGGGGGTGTATTGATATTCATCCAAGATACCCACACCTCCAGGTTGGTAGCAAAGCATCAAACATTAGAGACTATCCATATGCAAGTAACAATGGGTAAAACTGCCTTCCAGGTTATAGCCTGCTACAGACCACCCTCACAAACACAAGAACCGCACTTGGCCTTCCTGAAAACACTTGGAAATATGTAGGTCTGTCCATACACCATTATATTGGGTGAGTTAAACTACCCAAACATAGACTGGGAGCATGACTGTAGCTCCAACACCCTAGCCCAAAGATTACTAGAATTTATATACCAAAATGCTATGGAACAACTTGTTACCACTCACACAAGACGGGAAAACATACTGAACCTGATCATCACCAACATGGGGACTCTATGCTCCAGACCAGAAGTGTATCCCTCACTGGTAAGATCAGACCATAAACTAATCTCACTGGATATTCACATCCCAAGGCCACCCCCTGCACAGAAGAATACAGTCAACAACTCATGTAAAGCAAGTTCACACTCCTCATAAATGATGTGGAAACCTTCAAAGCCCCCAGGCCTGTTGAAAATATGGACCAGACTGCAGATACCTGTATAAAGGCATTCTATGGACACCTTCAGGAATGCATGGATCATGCAATCCCAAATAAAAGCAAGACCCAATCCTCCAAAGACAGACGTCCTGTGTGGTGGACATCAGCCATAAACAAACTATACAATAGAAGGATGAAGCTACTAAATGATACAACAAACTCCCAAAATGTGAAGGCATCACTGATGAGTATTAGACGAAAACTACAGACACTCATAAGATTGTCTAAGGCCATCTTTGAGAGAAAATTCCACAAGACACTGAGGATAATCACAAGGCTTTCTTTAGTTATGTTAGGAACCTGGGTGGTAATTCCCAGATATGCTCAGAGGTAGTCCAAAATGTCAAAAGAAATACCAAACACACAGACATTGCCAACATCCTAGTGGACAGGTTCACTGCTAACTTCTCCCCCCTCCACACCAAAAGGGCAAATATTTCTCCCAGCAGAGTGCTTCCCCCCCTGACATCTCAGATGCTCAGGTAAGAGCTGCCCTCTCCAAAGCAATAAACACTGCATCAATGGGACCAGACAGTGTCCCAGGCTGTGTCCTACATGAACTCCAAGAAGAGCTACACCCAGACATAACACTACTGTTCAATCCCAGCCTTACTACACGATATGTGGCCAAAGAGTGGTGTACAGCAACAGTGGTCCCTCTACATTTAGGTGGTGCCTTAACGGATCCTGGACACTATCGCCCCATAAGTCTGAATAGCTTGGTCTGCAAAGTTATGGCAGGGATCATCATGAACCTCATAAATATAGATATTGGGGACCTACAGACACTGCATCATACACAGTTTGGCTTTGTTAATGGCAGATCCTGCCTCTCAAACCTGTTTGATTTCTTTGAAACAGTCACCAAGGCCACTGTCAAGGGGAAGGTGGTCTACACAGCCTACCTGGACCTTGCATAAGCCTTTGATACAATACCCCACTTGTGCATTCTAGGGAAGCTCACCAGTGTACATATTAACCCCTATGTCACTACATATATTGCACAGTGGCTCAAGGGCAGAACACACATGGTTAGAATTGCTGGAGCCATGTCAGCCTCAAAACCAGTTACAAGTGGTGTCCCACAAGGCTCAGCCCTGGGATCTGTCTTGTTCAGTATATATTTATCAGAGGTACAGGCCAACATGGAAGGACTGTGGCTGAACAAGTCGCAGATGACTGCAAACTGGACGCCATAATCAACTCTCCAGCCAACACACGCATCCTCCAAAAGGGCCTCTTAGAAACAGATGACTTGTGCCACAGCCATGGCCTCAAGCTGAATGCCAAAAAGTGTATAGTCATCCCCTTTGGAAAAAACAAAGTGACCACAAAGTACCACATATGTGTTAATCCATTAAGTACAGAAGAAGGAATTATGGACCTTGGGGTACACAAGTTGATAGCATTCTCTCATTTGACAACCACATGGCCAAAGTGGTTAGAAAAACATTTTATATAGGCCACCTCATCATGAAGAGATTCACATGTAGATCAGGGGAGGACATTGTGCCTCTTTACTCATCCCTCATCATGCCCATAATTGACTACAATGCCCCTGTTGGCATGCACTTTACCAGACACCTGCAGCAACTGGAAAGACCACAAAAGTACCTCAACAAGAGGATCAAAGGGCTCAAACAGATGCCACATACTGACTGGTTAAAGAAACAGCAGCTCTACTCAGTGGCATACTGCCTCTTCATAGGCAATCTGTGCCTGACATATAAAGCCATGTCAAACCCTGACTTAATGGTCATGCTGCACCTCAGAATATCCAAATCCCATCAAGCTACATGCTGGAAAGACTTGAACCTCAGGAGTGATATACATAGGACATGCTGGAGGGACACATTCATAACTTAGAGGCTCCCTTCACTCTGGAATATTATCCCAATACAGGTTAGGCAGAGTCACTCAGTGACTGTCTTCAAGAGGAATATTAATGACTGGATGGGACAGTGTAGGTTTACCCTGGGTATCTCTTATGTGTCACTGTTAGACAGAGGCACAATATACTAACCTTGGAAAAGGGCATAGCAAGATAGATTTACAATGCATGGTGAAAGCCACACACATTCTGGCTAGGTTTATAAATGCCCTAGGGCAGATAGCCTAGTATGAACCTATGAACCTATGTATCTTGTTCACCATTGGCCCTATGTGCTATTAATCACCAATGCAATCTCAATACTATGGTAGCATGTGCAAGGGTCAGTTGTCAGTCACCTCTATGGTACAGTTGTGGAATATGTGAGTCATGTAGTAATGTCACAGCTGCCACATGTACACAGTCAACCCTATTCCCTACCCATGGATGTACAACACATGTATGAGATGGCAACACATAGCCAAACTGTGGACTAAGCACTCTGAACCCAGTACTGGCATAACCTGTCAGGTGGCATGAAATACTACAGTGACTGCAATACCAGTCTGATGTAGACCTACACTGACAGCAATACAAGTACGGGAACACACCGGGCCATTCGTGGAGCCTAAGAATGGCATCCTGCCTGAGTGGCAGACACCTTTGCAGCTGGCACACAGGCATACGTTAGGCCTGAACACAGCACGCATAACACATAGCACACAAATCCTGTCTGCCAAACAAGCACAGTCTGTACAGCTATACAACACTCCTGCTGCAGTTGTGTTAGATACTTTTATTGTCCGGTACAGTGAGGTCATGCTCACCAGGCTGGACAAGGTGAAGGTCACAGTGATATGCTCATGGGGCACTATGGTCCACCACATAACACAAGCATACAGGTCAGTCAGATGCATGGACACATATGACTCAGTCATTGTCCATGCCACTACAGCTGATGTGTGATGTCCCTCACTGGAATACATGATAGGGAACATGGAAGGGCTCACTGAGCAAGTGGCACAGGCTTGTAGAACCCTGACCTTGGTTGGCATCATACCCTCACCAGGAATCCTGACATATTACTGAATGCTAATGAATTACTTTAGCTACAACACCCTAGCTGAAAGGTTCTTAGCATGCAGTCACTGCATTGCTATGGAACAACTTCTTACCACTCCCACAACAGGTGAAAACATTCAGCACCTGTTCATCAACAACATGTAGACTATATGCCCCAGACCAGGTGTGTATCCCTCACTGCTAGGTTGATAGCATCTACATCTCACACTGTATATACACATCCCACATGCAGCACCTGCACAGAAGACCACAGTCATAATGTTACCCAGTGCAAATACCATGTATTCACATGTGGCAGGCATCACACATGGTAACTATTGAAGGTCACAGGTACATATGTGTATTTGGCACACACATACATCATGTGTGCATTGCCATAACTGGTTTAATTGATGTCATGCATTATTGTGAGAAGCAACCCGCACACATGGGCATTCTGTGTGAGCAAAACACACGTGACATGTCTGGAATCAAAAGCCATAAATAATTGTGCTATTGTTTACAAAGGGGTATGTGCATCCTGTAGTGTGTTTTCCCAGTTGCCAAAAGGGATGCTCTTTTCATACAAACTTACCCACACACTAACCCCCCTTCACACACACTTGCCGGATTCAAACTCCTACAGAACTATGCTATGACACTAGAAACGGACGCATTAGCGGAGCACGCTATTCGCATTACTGGGAGGTTTCCTTTAACCTGATATACTTATAGGGTGCTGACATCATCAGTGTTTAGAAAGGGGAATGGGCATCCTGTGGTGTGTTTTCACAGTTGCCAAAAGGGATATTTCTTTCATACACACTTACCTCCCTTCACACACACTTGCCACTTGCTGGATTCAAATCCCTACCTAACTATGTTATGATACTAGAGACAGATGTATTAGTAGAGCACGCTATTCGCATTACTGGGAGATTTCCTTTCTCCTTATATACTTATAGGGTGCTGACAGCATCAGTGTTTAAAAAGGAGAATGGGCATCCTGTGGTGTGTTTTCACAGTTGCCAAAAGGGATGTTCTTTTCATACACACTTATACACTAACCCCACTTCACACACACTTGCTAGATTCAAACACCTACCTAACTATGTTATGACACTAGAGACAGATGCATTAGCAGACCGCGCTATTCGCATTACTGGGAGGGTTCCTTTCTCCTGATATACTTATAGGGTGCTGTCATCATCAGTGTTTAGAAAGGGGAATGAGCATCCTGTGGTGTGTTTTCCCAGTTGCTAAAAGGAACATTTCCCTCACACAGACTTGCACACAGACCAACCACAATCACCCACACACACACACTCTGGATAAGCTGTCATTCCCTAGGGCAAACAGCCTAGTGTTGACCTCTACACCCATATGTTTAACTGTCAGATGCACATTATTTGGTGCTGATAGCAGTGTTTGCAGGTCTTTATTGCCATAACATTTCCTGTTTGTATGAACAACTTGTGTATCTGTGGAAGATGTTTGCATATGGGGGAAATCCACTATATCATGTATGTCTCTGTAGTCATTTAAGTGTGAGCACTGGTCAGATTACTATAATGTTGTTGGTTACTGGAATAACACGTACATATACCAGATATATGTGGCAAAATGCTAAACTGATATTTGGACTAAGTGTGTGAGCATGCCCAGTTCAGCCTTCCCATGGCATGTTGTGTGAAAGATGTCTCATTTATCAAAGTGTGTGAGCATGCCCAGTGTGAGCTTTCCATATGTTGAACTCTGCAGCCCATCACATTTGTGGATGAGTGTGAACTTCAACAAATATCTCCTGTTTATGGTTGTGTGTTCTGTGTCATGTTGTGTAGTTACTGTCCAAATGCTTTTTGTGTGAACACAACAGGGATTATACTGTGCCTGCAGGTTTTGCATGGGATACTTTGCATACAATTGTCAACATCCGTTCATTCTGACCTAACACTGTAGTACTGTATAGTGTAGTGGTTCAGTACTTTCACTGTGGTGGACAGTATCCTGGGCTTTAGTCCTATCACTGCTTTACATTTCCATAGTGAGCACAACAGCCTGGTTAGGGTCCAGTTGTGCACATCTGACCATGTTGCATTATGTTCAGATATTAACTACTTACAACAGCCTCGTCCAACATCAGTAGTGTATTCCACAACATAGGTGTACATTGGCAAACACTACCGATGTGCCCTAGGCCATTTCTAATGCTAGTCTGAGAGTGTGTTTGTCCTTCAACACATTGTAAGTGTAGTTTGCCATGACATATGTCATGTTTAGTATACTGTGCCTCTGTCTACCCATGACATAACAGTGATACCCAGGGTAAACCTACCATCTCCCATCCACTCATTAAGATTCCTGTTGAGGAGAATCAACAAGTGACTCTATGGATAACCTGTACTGGTAGTTTACTCATGCGTGGGGGTGGCTTCTGTGTTATGGATAATGCAGTGCAGCTTGTCCTATGTATGTCAGTGATGGGGTTCAGGTCCCTCATGTGCATAGCTCACTGCCATTCAGATTGTACAAGGTGCAGCATGTTCATTGATTCCAGCTTGGACATGGCTTTCTACATCAGGCACAGCTTGTGTCTGGGTGGCCATCATGGCAGTGTGTGGAGTTGCACTCTGTTTAATCAGGCAACACATTACATCTGTTCAAGCTCTTTGATACACCTGGTGAGGTACTGTTGTAGACTTTACAGTTGATGGAGGTGTCTGCTGAGGTACACCCCACAGGGGCTGTTGTAGTCAATTGTAATGCTGATGAAGGATAACTGCAGAACCACAATGACCTCCCCTTATCTAGATGTCATAACCTTCATGATTAGGTTGGTATATGGATTGTTTCTGTTAACACTACAGCCACATGTTTGTCCAATGCAGGATATCTATCACCTTGTGTACCCAGGTCTGTCATGACATGTTAAGTATGTAATGGGTTAACACCTATGTGGTAATCGGTGGTCACTTACTGTATATCCACAGAGGTTGACTATACAGTTTTCTCCATTTAACTTGCTGACATGGCTATGGCACCAGTTGTCTGTTTCTATGTGGCCCTTTTGTGGGATGCTTGTGTCAGCTGGAGTGTCAGATATGTTGGGCAGTTTGTAGTCCTCTGCAAACATGTTCAGGTACAGTCCTTACATGTTGGCCTGTACCTATGGGGCATATATACCAGACGGGGAAGGTCCCAGGACCAAGCTTTGTGAGATACCTGTTATATGTGGTTTGTAGTCTGACATGGCTGCAGCATGTCTGACCATGTCAGTTCTGTCGTTGGTCTGGTTTGCAACCCCTCTAGTGACATAGGGGTGTATATATAAGCTGGTGAGCATATCTATATTGAACACATAGGGTATTGTATGGAAGGCTTTGCAAGGTCCAGCTACGCTGTGTGGACCACATTGCCCTCATCAGTGACCTCAATTACTGTTTCAACTGAGTCACACATGTTTAGGGGCAGGGTCTGCACTTAATAAACCCACACTGGGTAGGGTCGGGTGTCAATAGATCCCCAATGTCTTTATGTCTGCGGTACATGCTGATCCTTTCCATAGCTGTGCAGACCAAGCTTCTCAGGATTCTGTGGTGGTTTTTTTAGTATCCATTCAGGCGACACCTTTCTTGAGAATGACCACTGTTGTTATACACTGCTCTATGGGTACATATCCTGTGGTAAGGCTGATATAATGTCATGGAGGCAGCAGTCTGCTGGGAAAGATATTTTGCATTATGGGGGGGGGGGTTTGCACTGCACCTGTCAGGATGTATGTTGGCAATACGTGTGTGTGTTTGGTATGTTGTTTGTAATATTTGTGTGATCCAGAGCATATCTGGGAATTCACAACACGCTTCCTATCATCAGTTGCAGCAGCCTTGGGATTATCCTTAGTGTCCTGTACAATTTGTATCATAATAGGTTCATAGGTTCATACTAGGCTATCCACCCTAGGGCATTTGTAAGCCTAGCCACAGTGTGTGTGGCTTTTGCCACCCTTGCTATGTGAATATTATGGCCATTTATGATTTACTTAGCTGTGCCTCTGTCTGGACATGACACAGTAAAGACCCCCAGTGTACATCTACAATTATCCATCCATTTTGCCAACTTCCTGTTGAAGAGTGTCAGTGAGGGGCTCTGCCTAACATGTAGTGGTATTCTGTTCCAGGGTGTGGAGAGCCTCAGGGTTAGGTATCTGTCCCTCCAGCACATCCTATTTCATTATGTGTTGAGGTTGACATCTCTGACTCACACAGCTCCGATGGCTTTGAGTTTTCTGGGGTGGAGCATGTCCATTACTTCTGTGTTGGACATGGACTTGTACAACAGACATACAATGCCTCTGTGTAGGCTGTATGTGACTGCATTCAGCTGTGGTGTCTACAGCCAGGCAGCATATGACATATATTTGAGACCCTTTCTAATTCTTGGTGAGGTACCTTTGAGGTCTTTCTAACTGCTGCAGGTGCCAGGTAATGTACATCCCAAATGAGGCATTGTACTACATTATGGGTCTGATAAGGGAACAGTATAGGGGCACAATGACCTTTGTTGACGTAGATGTGACTCCTTTCATGATACAGTGTCCAATATAGACAGTCTTCCTAGACAAATTGGCGATGTGGCTGTCACATGACAGGTGACTGTCCACTTGTGTCACTAGGTCCCTGATTACTCCTTCCACAAATAATGGTTTGCCACCTATGTGGTAATTTGTGTGTACCTTGTTTTGTATTTGGTGGTACATTCATACTGTCCACTGTCTTCAGGACAGCGGGGTGGGGTTCCTGTGTGTGAGAGTGTGGTCTGTAGCATGCTACAGACTGTACAGCAGTCTTGCCTACGGTTAGTTGCACATGGGTGGACTGCAATGACGTAAGCATTGTCAGTTAACTGGACGTATAGGTGTCTGTGCTGAATATGGATACTCACCCTCCTTTTATGTTTTGTTCCAGGTTTTGTGGCCATAACACATGATATGTGGTATTACCTGGTAGTGCTGGTGTGCTGTCATGAGGCTTGCAGCAGGTTTCTATCACTGGACAGACATCGATGTTCTCCATACTGGGGAGGGCCTCAGGAGCATGCATATTGAGGTTTACACATCTGGCATTGATCAGCATTACCCTTCTGTTTCTTTCCAGTTTTGTTTTCTATGGTGGTGGGTTAGTCTTTTTGGCCTTGCCTACAAAAGGATCTCTGTAGGTTGCAACAGCCTTAGGCAATATCCAGACGCCCATGGGTAACAGGTGCAAGCCATCCCTGGAGCAGCAGCATGTCTCACTATGGAGTCACCTATTACAACTGTATCAGGCATGTTGTTTCTCCTTCTGTCCTGTGACTGTTTGGCACACCAGCTTTGTGTACTATGTGTTACATGTGCTATGTCTGGAGGTTGTTTTATTGGGTGTCTGCTTTGGAAGCTTGTGTTGGTGTTGTGTGTTTGTAATTAGGGCCTCTGGGAATGTTTTTGTGTTTATGTGTTTGGTTTACAGTCATTGTAGGTCTATGTGGGACTGGGTTTGTGGTGTATGTGGTTACCTTCTCCTCCTGACTAGTTTTGACAGTACTGATATGGGGGTGCTCAGGCTCCGGTTTGGCTACCTGGTTGCGTCTATCACATATATTTGTATTTATTGGGATGAGTTGTTGTGTGTGTACTTGGGACAGGTGTCACATTGCCTCTGGATTCACAGATTCTACTTGTTTTGCCTGGCCTTAGTGGATTGTATGTATGGACACATTTTATTGCCATACTAGTGATCACTGATTACTTCACTTTTTATGTTAGATCTATCATGTGGTAGCTTACTCATTCTCTTCAATGGTTTAATAATTGCTGGAGTCCAGCATGCCAGATGTGTGGGTGTATGGCATTGTGTCTTGTTGTTATTTGTGATTGCAGACTCCAAGCACTCTTGGCTGTGTTCATGGAATGCCTGTATAACATGTTCTGCAGTGTGTCCCATATTCTGGACTTGCACAGGGCCTTTCATGGATTCCACATTGGTTTGTAGGGGTGCAAGCTATGCTTTATACATGTGTTTCACTGTGGTATTCTGGCCAGGGACTGGGGTCGGGATGTGTAACTACAGTGTGATTACTCTATGGTTTGGTCTTACCAGTGAGGGATACACTTCTCATCTTGACATCCAGTACACATATTTCTGATTATCACATCCAGTATGCTTACCCCTCTTGTGGAAGTGTTACATTTTGCATGTCCATTTTGTTTGATGGATTCTGGGAAATTTTCTACAAATGTGTCGGTGCTACTATAATACAAAGAGTATAGTGACAAACTTCTCAAAAGCTGACTTCACACTTCTTCAGACTGAGATGGTATCCTTTAAGCCCACTGGGCCAGTGGAAACCACAACACACAATGGTGACTCCTTCACAAACGCTTTCTACGGACATCTCCAAGAAAGCATGGACCATGCAATCACAAATAAAACCAAGACCCTCTCCACCAAGGGAAAGTGGCCTGTCTGGTGGACCCCAGCCATAAACGAACTGTATCACAAAAGAAGGATACTAATGCAAAACAGAGTTAAATCTCCTAAAGGGAAGGCAGCTGTGATCAGCACTAGTAAAAAGTTACATTCTCTCATAAAGACATCCAAGGTCAACTTTGAGACAAAAATCACCAAAGACAATAAAGATAACCACAATGCCTTCTTCAGTTATGTCAGAAACCTGGGTGGGAACCCTCAGATATGCTCAGAGTTGGTACACAACAACATAAATTTCAGTGACCCGACAGATATTGGCAACATTCTGGCAGACAGGTTCAGTGCAATTTTCTCCCTCCCTCACCCCCAAAAGACGATAGTTATCACAGCTGAATGTAACCTCACTGTCATCTCAGATGTCCATGTGAGAGCCGCACTCAGCAAAGACAAAAACACAGCATCAATGGGACCTGATGGTATCCCCAGTTGCGTGCTACGTGAACTCCAAGAGGAGCTAAACCCGTATATAAAAATGATATTTAACCTTAGCCTTGCTACAGGATATGTACCTGAACACTGGCGTACAGCAACAGTGGTCCCACTCAACAAAGGAGATGCCTCCACAGACCCTGGGAACTACCACCACACAAGCTTAACCAGCCTTTTCTGCAAAGCTATGGAAAGAGTCATTATGGAGCTCTTAAACAGAGACATTGGTGACCTACAGACTCTTGATCCCACCCAGTTCAGCTTTGTAAAGGGCAGATCCTGCCTTTTGAACCTAGTTGACTATTTTGAAACTGTCAGTAGGGCCATTGATGAGGGCTAAGCACTCCACACAGCCTACCTGCACTTGGCTAAGGCCTTTGACACAATACCCCACTCAGGCATCATAGACAAGCTCAACAGCTGAAATATAAATCCATATGTCACAGGATAGGTTGCAAAATGGCTAAAAAACAGAATCCATAAAGTCGACATTGCAGGTGCCTTGTCAGATTCAAAGCCAGTCACAAGTGGTGTCCCACAGGGATCTGTCCTGGGACCCCTCTTATTTGGCATTTACTTTTCAGATGTGAAAGCAAACATAGGAGGGTTGTGGCTGACACAGTTTGCAGATGACTGCAACCTAGGCACCATAGTGAATACATCAGCCGGCACACACATCCTACAGAATGCCCTCACAAAAACAGATAGTTGGTGCCGGAATCATGGCCTGAAACTGAATGCAACTGATGTGTAGTCATCCCCTTTGGGAGGAACAAAGTACCCACAAATTAACACATAGACAGCAACCCACTGAGCACAGAAAAAAAAAATCAGACACCTGGGAACCCATGTAGATAGTGACCTCTCATTTGACACCCATGTTGCCAAACTGGTTAGAAAGACTTTCTATCTTGCCCACCTTATCATGAAGGGTTTTCCATCCAGATCAAAGGAGGTCATTGTACCCCTATACTTCTCCCTTATCAGGCCCATGATTGAATACAAAGCCCCATTTGGTATGTACCTCACCCAGCACTTGCAACAGCTGGAGAGACCCCAAAAGTACCTTACCAAGAGGATCAAGGGTCTACAATACATGTCATACGCTTCCAGACTAAAGAAAATCCAGCTCTATTCAGTAGCATACCGCCTACTTACAGGTGACCTATGCCTGACATACAAGACCATGTCCAATCAGGATTTGGTGGACATGCTCCACTGCAAGCAATCCAAATCCACCAGAACCATGAGAGCTAAAGATTTGAACCTCAGCACATACATGTATAGGACATGCTGGAGGGACAGATTCATAACTCAGAGGCTTCTCACACTCTAGCACAGAATCCCAGTTCATGTTAGACAGAGTCCCTCACTGACTCTCTTCAAGAGAAATCTGGACAAGTGGATGTGAGATCGTAGGTTTACCCCAAGGGTCCTCCCTGTGTCACTACTAGACAGAGGCACAGTCAATTAATTCGATTAAGTAAAGGGGTCATAATGTGTCACTACTAAGTCAGAGGCACAATATTCGGAATCTATTCTGTACACTTATTACCACTATAAAGGGTGGCAATAGCCACATCACTATGGCTAGGCTTATAAATGCACTAGGGCAGATAGCCTAGTAGTAAACTATGAAACTATGAAACTATGGTGTATGTGTAGGTATTTTCAGTCAAGCAATATAATGTGGTTTGGGGGGCTTGATATCTTCATGTATTCCAACATAGGCCTGGTGCAGTTCCTGCTATTAGGACAGTGGTCTGCAGCAAGCTATATAGTGGTAGGCAGTTTTAGCCATTGGTATTTGACCATGGCTAATCCATGCTGCTTCTTGTTGTGGTACCAACATGGGGGTGTGGTTATCCATGATATTTATTGCTAGTCACCCTTGTTTTGTAGCTTGTTCCATGTTTTGCAGCTGTACATCACTGTATGAGGTGTGACCTGGTAGTGTTAGGGTGCTGATGTGGGCTTTGACCCAGTTTTCTATTACAGCACTGATATCTACATTCCCTATACTGTGTGCGTTTACACTGCACGCATCTTGCTGTTTATACTTCTGGCATTGGGTAGCATTACATCTAGGTTCCTATCCCTTGTGGTACCTATGAAGGTGGGTTTTTGTTTTTGTGGTTCATGATTGGTGAGGGTGGATGTTAGTCAGGGTCCTCAGGTGTGCATATGGTACATGGTGTTACATTACTGAACACATGGCATTCATGCCTCAGGTGGTGCTGCAGGGCTGCCTCTGTCGGATGCACATACTACACTCCCTGTACATGTTTGGAAGCAGGTTGTGTCATGTTAGGCATCCCTGTTACTGTATGAGTGAGTCGGAGGGGGTATCAGTCCCAGTGTTCCTACTGAGCCAGTGTATGTGCTATGCGTTGCCTCTTTGCCAAGGCCAGGGCATACTGGGCATGACTCCTTCTGCCTACTGGGGCAAGGTCAGGTTGTTCCTCCTCCGAGTCATCCTCTGCCTGTGGTGGCCTTGGCAATGGTGGGGGTATGTTTGGCCCAGCCCTATGCTGGTCCTGCTGCAGCTGTTTCCGCAGGATCATATTATGTAGCATAGCACATATCATGATCATTTGGGTATATGTAGTTGATGTGTACTGCAAGGCTCCACCAGATATGTCCAGACACCGGAACCGTGACTTGAGCAGCCCAGACACACGCTCTATGACATTACGTGTTTGTGCGTGTGCCTCATTATGGCGTTCCTGTTCAGATGTGTGTGCATTTCTGATGGGTGTCATCAGCCACGGCTCAAGTGCATAACCTGCATCCCCCACTAGGTGTCCGTGTGGGAAGTCCCCACTGGCAAATGATTGGTACAGCTGCGTCAGATGCCAGATGTGGGAATCGTGGTAGCTCCCAGGGCAGCCAGCACACACATTCATTATTATGCCCTGGGCATCACACACGACCTGGCAGTTGATGGAGGAGAATCCCTTGCGGTTAATATAGGCTCTACCCGCTCACCGGCTGGTGCTTTGATGCGTGTGCGTGCAGTCTATTGCACCCAGTACCTCAGGGTATCCCGCTATTTGCTGGAAGAGACGCATATTGCTGGCCACAACCTCATGGGCATTAGGGAAATATACATGATCACTGACATGTGCTGACATGGCATCCAGGAACTGGTGCAGTACCCTGGAGGCTGATGCCTGTGATATCCCCATCATATCACCAGTTGGTCTCTGGAAGGTACCTGTTGCTAGTATTCTTAGGCCAACACATACCTTGGTTTCCACTGGGATGAGTTCCCCTCTGTTGGTTCTGTGTGTGAGACGTGGCCTGCACAGCTCAACAATTTGCTGCAGAAGGTCTCTGTCCACTCTGTAGTGCTCTACTATCTCCAGCTCATGTAACCCATGGTAGGTGACCCTGGGCCTGTATACTCTTCTCCTTCTCCTCACTCTGGGTTGTCTGTCAGCATCTGCATTGTCACCACCCTCAGCAATTCGCCTATGCCTGATTATAACAGCTACGGCAGTCCCTAGCATTTCTGCTCTGTGTTCAGCTTTTTCAGTTTTCAATTCTGATAGCTTACTCCTTTCTTGCAGTATCTCTTGAGAGAAATACCCTGCACTGCTGTTTGCAGTGTTTTAAGTGCTGGGTTGGGCTTCTAGTCTGCCTGTGTAATTGCCTGCTTTTATTGTTATCACCAATTAACTCCAGCAGTATTCTCTGACAGCTTCCTTGTAATCTGGTTGTTTCCTTTTTCCTCTCTGTTTCCTCAGGGGGAGCAATGTGCACACCAGCATAAGCACGCTCACAGTGACTTAAACGCGCGCACACATACTTACACGGTTTGGACTTGGCTGATTCATGGTAAAACGCGCGCACACAGCCTTATACATCAGGCAACAGGCTTCCTGATGTTTACATTGCCTTACACATGTGCACGCCCACGCAAACCATTTTAAACGGTTTGCGACACGCTCCCACATGGTGAACCTGCCTTACACGCGCGTGCATGCACATATATCAAGAAAGTTTGAGTGTAGGGATAGTGTACACCCTCTATTTCTTGACTTTCCTAGTGTTCTGTTGGGACACACCTCTCTCCCTGATGTCTGTCTGTCATCTGTCATGTTACACTGCTCTCCAATGTGATACATTTACTTCTATCATTTCCCCCCCGTGATGTTACCTACCTCTTACTCTATTCCTCCCCCTTCTGTAACTCTTACACTACTCGAAAAGTGCTCATTAGCTATGTGGCAGTGTGATTCAGTATTGTAACCCTCATTTACATAGGATTGCCTAGTAATGTTTAGTTACATCTCTTACACTGAGCTTCTCCCCCTTGGCAACCACTACACGGTGGCCATATTGTTTTTGGTCTGCTAGTCCCTGCATTGTCATTCCATGTACTACATAAAACCCACAGTTGTGGGCTTATAAGCTTCGGTTTTCACTTTTAGGGAGCGCACCCTGTTTGCACGGGTGTGCGCTGCAGTTAAACATCAAAATCCCCCGAAAAAAAAATGTTATTTTAAATAATTTTGCATCACTTTTTGATGCCAATGGCCACATATTTGGCCATTGGCATGCTAGATGACACATATGCAACCTTTATTTGGAGCTGACATAGCTCCGTTGTAAATTTTGCAGAAATGTACTCAGTTGTCAGCTGAGTACATTTCTGCAGCTAAAACGTCCGTTACACGGACTGGTTTGGGCTTCCTGGATTGCTCAAATACCTCATTTGCATATCTTTGAGCTGCAAATGAGGTATTGAGCATTTCCACGCCCAGTCCGTGTAAGAGACATTTTAGCTAGTCTCTTACACGGAGGTTTGGGCTGTTCCTGGATCGGGAGGCTTACACGGAGGCTTACACTACTCTTAAACTCCGTGTAAGCCTTCGTGAATCCTGCCCCATGTCTCCTGTGCCAAAGTACTGCCAACACTGAACATCTCAATTGTACACTTTCCATGACATGAACACGTATTTGTAATAATTTAGACAAAAATATCATTGTGGTTGTGTCTGCAGTGTAATATATTACAGCTTTGATGTAAAACTGTGAAAATCCTGACTTCTATTAGGCCAAAGAAGACCTTTTGTAAACACAATCTAAATCTCTCAACCTCTTCACTCAAGATTTTGGAAGAAAGAAAATAAAATAGGGCAAATGGCCCAAAAT
This sequence comes from Protopterus annectens, assembly GCF_019279795.1. Lineage (NCBI taxonomy): Eukaryota > Metazoa > Chordata > Ceratodontiformes > Protopteridae > Protopterus > Protopterus annectens. The sequence goes on from NC_056739.1 coordinate 478,427,073, forward strand.
CAAAGATAAATGTTGAATAATCTTATATCCTTAGAAAGTTCTGGGAACAACTGGTTTTTCATTACTATGTATTTCCTGAATGCTTTCTCATCTAGTATCTGGTGCTATTTCAAGATCTGAATTTGAGGAGGGAAAAAAGCTCGATTTTGATCTGACTAGATCTCCTAAAACCCAGGATCCTGCAAGGTTCATTTTTTGCACTTCTCATCTCCAAGTTGAGGAGCTAAAACAAAACAAAACAAAGAAAAGGATGGTGTGATGTCCCACCTCTGGGCCAGTGATCAAGGAGCATCACTCCTCAACACTGACACCAGTGGGGAGCACTCACTGAGAAAAAATTAGACATGCACAGTATTTTCAGATGCAGCTCTCTGCACCAAGTACAATTTCCTTTAACAGCACACAGGAAATGCACACTCCAGTCTTGGTGCTGTGTTTTCTCTCCAGGCCTCAAGTAAAACTCCCCACTGACACAGCTATAGAGTTGAGTCCTTAGCCAGGTGTTCCAAGCCAAGTCCTTCACCACCCTCTCTATGAATTCAGTGCTCGCAATGCCCCTGTTCAAAGTAGCTCACACACACACACACACACACACACACACACACACACACACACACACACACACAGACACACACACACACACACACACACACACACACACACACACACAGCTGGAAAAGGCTGGCACAGGTTACCCACTTTTCCAGCTCCATCCAGACTGTAAGGTAGATACACTGCCATCAGAACACCCAAGGTCAGTTACTCTAAGGCTCTTACCAGGGTAACCAATTACTCTTAGTAAAATTAATATTTATACAAATGGTAGTGGTAACCAAGCAGCAAGACTTTCAGGAAAGTGGAACTACAGTGCCACTAAATAAATGCAAGTACTCTCAAAAGTTAAATATTTTCCAAAGGATCAGCCAGAATGAAAGGTGTGTGTGTGTATGTGTGTGTGTGTGTGTGTGTGTGTGTGTGTGTGTGTGTGTGTGTGTGTGTGTGTGTGTGTGTGTGCGCACACACACACATATGTATATATATATATATATATATATATATATATATATATATATATATATATATATATATATATGGGTCTACCTGATTTGGTCGACAGCTCATATGATCAAAACTCATTTGGTCGCCAGCTCATTTGGCTGACAAAAAGTATTCAAGGCAAAAACCTGGGATTTGCCCCCCTCCCCACTGTTGTGCGACCATGGAGTTGTTATATATAGTTGGGGGGTGTGGGGGGCACAGCCCCCCACATTGGGGGGTGGGAGGGCGAAGCCCCCCACCTAGAATGTTTGTCAACCAAATGAGTGTCGGTCATATGAGTTGTCGACCAAATGAAGTAGATCCATATATATATATATATATATATATATATATATATATATATATATATATATATATATTTTTTTTTTTTTTTTTAAAATAATAAACAATAATAAAAAACAAACATGAAAATGCTGAATATCTATTTACAATAAATACCAAAGTTTCAGTTCACAGGAAATATAAAAAAAAACAACACAGATACAGAAAAAATATTTAGCTAATCTCTCTATATTTTCCTAACTGACTGAAGAATTACTGTTCTCTAGTTACTTACTAAAGCAAAGTAAGATGAAGTTAGATGAGTGTCTTTGTTGTCAGGTCCAAGACAGAGTGCATCAATCACATCTCCCACTAGTATTCAAATACAATTTCACTGATGGCTACTGAATGACATCACATTTGGTCACCTGACTCTGCCATTCCCAAACTATCCCCTCACTAGCAACTGAAACTGAATTTGGCACAAATGTGACACATAGAACTTTGTTAAGGATTAATACAGCATCTGGAAGCTATAAAATAATTCCAACACTTCCACCCTTCCTGCAGAAAGGCTTTTCACAGACACTGTGTCTTTGGCTGCATTCAGACCTGTGAAATAAAATCTTTATGGCCTAAACCAAGTAATTTAATATCAGGCTATTTTTCTTAAGGTTAGCTGGGCTGAGCTTAACCCCTTTCCCTCCAGTATCCCCTGTTAAATTATATACATTTATTCAGTTACAACCATACAGTCTGATATACATTTATATTTCTTTTCTGTCTGGCAGGACCCACTGTTGATACATTTTTAACACAAGCAACTTTACAAATACATTTTTAACACAAGTATCTGTACAAATCAGTTTGGTATTCAAATGACATGTAATTCTATATCTTTATAAAACTCCAGCTAGTTATGTGGCATATGTTACACATGCACTGCCCTACTCCCTCTAGCACAGCTGGCACTACCTCACATCATCACAGATGAATTCAGCATTTAAATGTAGCAAGCGACTTGATACAACTTATACCACACAGAATGAGCTGAAGCATTTCAGTACTGCCATTGAGACTGCAAAAGCAGTAATGAAATTCATTCCTGTAACAGCATTCAGAAATGCCAGGGTAGAAATGAATGCCAGTACTGTGCTGCCGATTGGTTGCCATCTCCCAATCATGCATCCTACTGGATATGAAGTCTAAAACTTGCATTTCTGTCATTATTTAGCAACTACTCAAATCTCAATTTGCCAGAGCAAAAAAACTGACAAGGAAGAGACCAAACATTTGAGGCAAAAATCAGGACCATTCTGCAAAATCAGAGACAGCTAAGAGCTATGCATATTGACATTGCTGACGGTATCTTCCTTCAGCAGTTACAGTGGAGAATGAGTTAAAATGTAAATGCAATAGCACTTCTGTCTTTACATGACACTTACCTATAGCTGGAAACTAGCAAAGCCAAGAGTCACGAGTGAAGACTGAAGGTGCAGGTCTATTGCACTGCAAACCGTACACACTTAGGGAGAAACTAGACTATATAAATGTTCTTTGCTACAAGGCTAGCGTATTAATAATACAAAAATACTCATTTCCTCAACACTGTCCTCAACAGGAGATGTACTGTACTGTGCCAGGAAAGTCCAACATGTGGGATGGGCGAAGTTGAGAGAATGAGATAAGGCATGGAGTCTGCACAGGTTACAAGAAAGAAGTGCTGGAAAAATTCTGTATTGAATTAAAAAAAAAAAAAGGAAACTGGCGCCATGATTCCCACAACAATGGATAAATTCAAAGGTCAAGAGAAAACGTGTTATGTGTGCTCAGATTCGTGAAGATGACAAGTCAACTCAGACAGTGCCATTTTGTGGGGGATGGAAGGGTTGCTGACTGACTGTACTGAAGCAGAATTATGGTGGAAGTAACGACGGTGCAGCAGTCTATCAGTCAGTCAGTCTCATGCAAAAAAAAAGAAATCATGAGGATTTTGGAACATCATGGCCTAGGTATTTGTCTAGTCAGCCTTATGCTAAATCTGGCTTTGACAAGCACTATGAAATAATGAAGTGTGGAAAATAATATACGCTTATTGCCTAGTGCCAGAATGAAAGAAATTGTGATGTCTCTGAGATGAATTGCATAGCAAACTTTCAAGTTATTGGGAGGAAGACTGTGAAGGAAAACAGAATCAGCAATAAATCTGAAATTCACACCTTATAATTTTCAAAGTAAATGTTTGTGAATTGTTCAGGGAAGAACTTGATGACTTTACATTTTCAATTTAATATGCCTTGTTCACTCATTAACTGTTATGAAAGCCCAGACCCCATTGATCCTTTTAGTATAAATGTTATTCATTTTCCCTTCCCAAGGTGATGAATTACTGATTCTCAAAATTTTTCCATTTTAAAGAATGAGACAAAAATACACACATTTCTGCAGTCTGAACCTGAAACTCCATGGAACAGCAATGATACACATTTTGTTACAAGTCTGCAATACAGGTGGGGCCCAACTACGTTGTCTTGCTAAAGGGAACAGCTTCAAGTTACTCTCCATGACTAGCTCAGCCTTTGTCTTTTTTTAAACAAGTAACATCTTTATTAAATTATTGCTTATGATATATGATATAGGCAATCATACATTTATACAAATGAAAGCAAACCATATTGACATTTTTAGCTGCAGACATTATACGCCCCATATAATCTTCTTTCTATACAGTCATTGTCAGTTAAACATTACATAGCTCATTCAATTCTTGCCTTCCCTTAAACCTCATTCTCTACCAAAACATTATTCTGCATGTATTGTTCCCACAATTCCCATTTTTTCTATGTAATTTACTCCTACCCTTTTCCAAAGATCCCTTGTCCGATTCTTTTATCTCTATTACTATATAAACTACTACTAATATTGCTGCTTTAGACTTCCATTTTCTAGTAATGGCTTTTTTTTGGCAGCCACCAGAGTAAACCTGCAAGGCCTTACTACGTCTAGACAATTCCAATACTGTATCACAACTCAATCCACTCACCCAGCATCCCTGACAGAGTAGTCTGTCTTTTTTAATTTCTCCAAATCTTTTGGGTTCCTAATACCATGACAGGAATGGACCCCATTCCTAAATCAAAGTATGATTAGAATTCATGGAATTAGTATTGTTTCAATCTTTGATGTCAGCCAAATGTGCTCTTGCAGCACCCGTAATGTGCCCAGTAATTATTCCTTCTGCAATTCGTACAAAGTTACATGTATTGGTAGCATATCTAAATATGATTGTAGATTCTTTTTTAGAAGATTCATTGCTCCTACTACTATTGAAACCAACTGGGTATCTTTCTTCCACATTGCTCTCATTTCTGCCTGCAAATCCTGATATTTTATGACTTTGTGTAATGCTACTTTTGTCTTCTTTTCTTGGGCCACTATATCCGGTTTTCTAGCATCTGTCTTTTGAACTGTTGGAAATGGATGATCTCGTGTGATGTACACTTCATAATTTTCTATAATGCTTTGTGGCTCATGTTTCCAGTGTTTTTCAGCCACTTCAGTACCATAATGTTTGTACAATCTTAGTGCAACAGTTTTGCCACATTGTTATGCCTTTCAGTATGCGGTCTTTCTGCCTTTAGTATGTCGCAAGCAGCAACAAGGTATGCAACTGTTTCCAGTTCTGTTTTACAAACCCTACATTTATCTGTTTCTCCCACATGTTCAATGGACTTTGTAAACCAACGTGTACGTAGTCCACTATATTGGGCAGCCAATATTAACCTTTCATCTCTTGGTTTAAATTTGCCTTTCCTTAACCATTCCTGCATTCGTTCCTGATCAACATGAGGTTCTGCTAGAAGTTTTCTATACTTGCAACTATATTTATGCATTTTCCACATTTCTTGCCTTCTCATCTGATCCTTCACCTTATATTCTTTCTTTTGTTTTTTTTTTTGTCACATTCACTTGCTGACTGATTTTTATCTACTTGTGGTTTGATTTCCATTCCTGCCTGTCGCCAATATGGTTCAGCTAGCCTAAGCAGGGAAGTCATTTTAGATTTATTCTCCTCATGTTTCAAAACTTTCACTACATTTGGGTCTTGTGAAGTCAGCAGATATGTCTGGAGTCCCACAATTGCAGATCTATACACGTAGTTAATTTCAAGGAGGCCCATCCCTCCTTCAGAGCGGGGAATATATATCCTTGGTATGCACTGATTTATATAAATCATTTGGTGAGCATGAAGCATCCTTCTTGTTTTCCTATCTAATCTATCCAACACCTTTGGGGGCCAGTCAATCCCTCCAAAACTGTAAGTTAGGACAGAAAGGGCAAATTTGTTTATAGCTTGGATTTTTGTTCCTAGATGTCAATATTGCTTTCAGGATTAATTTAATTCTTCTAAAGTACTATTTACTAAGTTTTATTTGCATTTGTTCATGTTTTATTGTTGATTCTTCATCGATTCCCAAATACCTATACACTCCCTCTTGCTCAAGTTCCTTTATATCACATTCTTGTTCCAAACTGCTGTTTTCTTGATGCTGCAATTTCCTGCTTTAAAGGTTGCTTTTGCACATTTATCAAGACCAAATGACATTCTTATATCATCTGAAAAAGTTTTGACAGCTTGCAGTTGTGCTTTCAGTTCCTCATCTGATGGGCTATACAGTTTCAAATCATCAACAAAGAGAAGATGAGAAGTCTTTACACTTTGTTGTTTTCTGTGAGCCAAATTATAGCCATGGCCTAAGCTGTTAAGTAGACAGCTTAATGGGTTAAGAGCAAGGCAGAATAGCAGCAGTGACAGAGAGTCACCCTGGAATATCCCCCTTTGGATTTTTATCCCTGGAAATAATAATTTGTCCTTTATCATGGCTTAGTTGCAAAGTGGCCTGCCAACATTTCATGGCCACTGTAATGTAGTCGATCAGTATAGGGTGTATCTTATACATTTTTAAGCACTCTTTTATTGATGAATGTGGGATACTATCAAATGCTTTTTGTAGTCAATCCATGCCATACTTAAAATTTTCCCCTTTTTGCAGTTCTTCACTATGACTTGGTTTAACAACAAATGATCCTTTGTTCCATATGACTTTCTTTTATTGCCCTTTTGTTCTATTGCCATAATTGAGTTTTCTTCTAAATGACTATAAACTCTGCCGGCATCAATTTCACTGTATAGTTTATACGTTGTTGGAAGGCAAGTTAATGGGCTATGGTTTTTAAGATAGCTTGCAGGTTCACTCTTAAGTAGGAGCATTGTTGTTCCGGTTGTTAGCCAGGTTGGAGTCTGTTCAGAGTGTGCATATAAATGATGCTTACTCATTCTTTGTGCAAGGATATTAATACTTTTAACCAGAAGTTAGGTACTGCATCTGGGCCTGGGGTTTTCCAATTAGAGGCTTTTCTTAACTTTGTTTCAATCTCTCTGGTGGTTACTTTGTCTCATTTCATATCCTGTACCTTTAAACTTCTTATTCTTTCTTTTACTTCTTTTATCCATTTAGCATATTTGTTATGTTCCACAGGATCTTCATAGATGCTTCCCCAAACTTTATCTATTTCTTCTTTTTTTGTGGTCTTTCAATTCCTTTTACTTTGTTTCCCAGTTCTGTATAAATTTTTTTGGGGTCATCAATAAATTTCTTATTTTGTACTTTTCCTTTTTATTTATCGGTATCCTGTACGTTTTTCCACCTGTTCTGAGATTGTTATTTGCGATAGTGCATGACAGACCGTGTTGTGTTCTAATACTGCACATTGCTTTTATCATGTATATCTTTCAAAGTATTTTTGTTGATCTGTTCCCTCTTCTATACTCTTCTAACAGTGATGATTCTTGTCTTAGTTGCTTTATAGTTTTCTCTCTTCAATACTTCCATGATGGCATTCAATTTCTCCCCTTTCTCTCCCTCACTACCCTGTGTTTTTGCGGTAGAACTTTATCAGTTATTAATTTAGCTGCACAGTAATATATTTTATTTAACTCTGCTATATTGCATGAATTTCTATGGACAGTCCTAATTACTGTGTTCATTTGTTTTATCAAACCTCTGACTTTTTGGGTTTTATTGACTGTCTGCAGTCTATTTCTTTCATTTATCTTAATATGTCTATTTATCTATATTAAGTCAAACAACTCTTCTCTCAGCTCATTTCTTTCTAAACTGAAACACATTTTTGTTTTCCATTTCCTGCAGGCATTCTATAGAAAGTTCTATTGCATCTTCCTGTGGCACATTCTCTACAATTTCATCCTGTGCTATCCGTTGCTCTGTCATATGAGAACTCACTGGCCTATCACTCCGCAACATTAACTGCATCAGAGTTTCCACAGTTTTCTGTTCCTTCCCTTGCTGTCCAGCTTCAAGTGAATATTTATTCTGGTTTCCTGTGGAAGGCTCACCACATCAACAGCAACACCTTAAGCATGCACTCAGTGGTGAGAGACCTGAGCACACAGGTTGACAGCAACCTTAGCTTTGACAATCATGTCTCCACAGTGGTAAGAAAAGCATTCTATATTGCTCATCTTGTCATAAGTAAAAGCATTGCCTCCAGAAAAAAAGAAGTTACAACCTCCCTGTACTCTTCCCTCATCAGGCCAATAACTGAGTACAATGCCCCTTTTGGTATGTACTTTTCCAAGCACCTGCAGCAACTGGAGAGACCACAAAGGTTCCTCACAAGGAAAATTCAAGGTCTTCATCATCTGTCCTATGTGGATCATCTGAAATCACTGTCACTTTATTCTGTTTCATACAGACTACACAGAGGCATTTTTCTGCCTTGCATACAAGGCAATCTCTGATCCTGTCTTTTTGAAAATGCTGCATATCCATAAGTCAAATGATACACAGGTTACTCACTCTAAAGATCTTAACCTAGTACGTGACATTAATAGAACCTGCTGGAGGGACAGATTTGTCACCCAGAGGTTACCACACCTTTGGAACAGACTCCCACTTCATGTCAAACAGAGCACCTGCAAATGCAATCTGGATGATTGGATGTGTAACCATAAATTCAGTCCAGGGGTTCCACCTGTGTCCCTTTTGGACAGGGACAATAGGTGTTGGTCATGGAAATAATGGTAGAACTTGGCTAAACTTGTAAGGACCCTATGGCCATTAACCTAGTAACTTCCTATGATCTTATGAGACATTTCATTAACCAAACTGTCCAGTCTAACAAAGGCATTTTACACAAAGGCACACACACATATTCTGTCTGTACTGTACCTGCAGTGCTTCACACATACTCTTGACTGCTTTCAGAAATCTTCTCCTGATTGTTCAAGCTCCACTCACTTTTGGAAATCAAATCCTTATATCCAGGTCTGCCTGTAGCCGCTGCTGAAATCCATCTTTAATAAATGCTGCTCTTCTTGTACCTGCAAGTGTGCGAAATCCATGTCTGCTGTAATTAACTGCCTGCTGTGCTGTAAAATCTCACCACATCTCTGCATACACCTTTGCTCCTGCTTCATTGGCTGACAACAGCAGGACATGGATGTGTGGATGGGCAAATGGGGAAACATTTCTAATGTTTTAAGCCAACGGTACACAGACATCAAGGAAAGTAGGAAAACTTTTTTTTATTTTATGTTGTGATGGCAGAGAATGTAGGAAAACTTTCTTTTTTGTTATTATTTAATGCAGCCTGCCCCCCTCCCCCACAGCCAGCACCTGGCCCTAGGCAGCTGCCTAGGCTGCCCAGTGCTGGCTACAGCCCTGCCAAGATCGAAGAAAATAGTAAGCTAACAAAACAAAAAAGAGAGGGAGGGAAAGAAAATAAAAATAATTAATTCTGTTTTTTATTTTTTTTAGGTTTTATTTTCATCGGTGGGGCAGCACTGCATCCACTATGAGCTGCCCCTAGTCCCGCACAAGTGTACAAGGTAAACATACAAAAAGTAATTATTCACCAGTTTTCAAACACAGTAAGCATGAACCAGCTACTCTAGTTTTCACACATGCAAAGCCAACAAAGGACCACCCAAGTAAACTGTGCAAAGATGCAAGAAGTATGCAGGAATACTTCAGCTGATGTGCATCTTTTATACATATGAGTAACTACTACATGTCTTCATAAATTTCTGAAGTACCTTTGTACGTTTCTGTGATTTTCTGGCAAGTGCTGATTTGCAGAAATATTGTGAGACATGATGGTGGGAAGCTGAATGCACACCTGAGCTCAGTGATACTGGCTAGCAGTTAAAGCCATTTAGCCAGCACCCTTATTCTGTATGTGTCTATTGATGGACAGCAGTTTACTCCATTTATAAGTAAGTAAAGGGGTGGATAAGAATCTTGGAAAAAAGGGGGAGAGAGACAGAGAATGAGAGAGTCAGCAAATAAGGGAAACACTGTAGAGCAATATAAGAAGGTTGCATTGGAAGAGGTAGGAGAAGCACGTAGATGTTTTTTGTAGATATAGTATAAACCCCTCTTTTTCTGAAATATATAAGGAAAGATGGGTAAGGATAAAGAGTAGCAAGGGAAATAATGAGAGATAGGGAAAAGACAAGGGTATTGCCAATAAAAAATAGACAAGATGGATGGGGTGAGTGATCACCCAATAAGCTGGTCCATAAATGGAAGTGAAGAAAATCTGGATGAAAAAATTGTTATGGGAAAGAATTGTGGAGACATGACCAGGGGTGGGGATGAAATAATAGGATAGGTGCACAGATGAGGGAGTATGGGAAGCACAGGATCAGAACTATCATCCTGGCCCAGAGATCCTTTTTCAGAACCTTGCTCTGAGAAGCCTAAGCGGGCAGACTCTGATTTTGAGGAGGTGACCACCAGTCATTTAGTTATCAGGGCCTATTGGAACAGTGAGCCTTTTAGCTACTGCAGGAGATGTCTCTCCACAGCCCTCTTGACAAAAGCCTCCACCATAACCTACAGCAAGGCCTGCATTAGGAGGTGTTGGATGCTTATACTCAGCCTGTCTGATGGATAGGAGCCACCATTCCTGCGATGTGCTGTTCAGGAATCTCTCCCTTGCTGGTGTGAATAGATTCAGCCAAGGTACCCCAGGCTCTTCTGAATCTATAGAAGGAGAAAAAATGGAAAAAAAATTATTCACAAAATACAGTATTTGTTAAATTATATTATATTACAAACAACCTTTTCTTGAGTGGAACAAATACATATGGGGTTGAGAGATCATTTGTGACTGAAATAGCTGCAGCAGTTGTCATTAATATTTTCCCATGATGCAAAACAAAAAAGTAAAAGAAAAAGTATATATTTAACAAAGTGCTATCATGTCTGCTACATTATAAGCAACAGTTTTATAATAAACATCTTATTATTTTGTTGAGACAAGTGTAGTCTTGCCTGAGTAATTATTTATATTAGTTAACTATAAGGGAAGTATAAACCATCACATCATGCCTCTTGCCTACATCTTATTGCAAGTATATAGTCGACTACACTAAGGAATAACTGCCTATTAAAATGGCCTGTCTGTGACCACCCAACCCCAATTAATATTCTTCAGTGCATTATTCACTGTCAGTAGTGCCTGCATAAAATGGTCTACTAGATATTACATAGGTAAATTGTTTAGAGATTGAAAGTTTTCAGTAAGTTGATTCCTTTTAAACTAAAATACATATTTTAAGAATGACATGCATCTGGAGTGTTTTTTTCCCAGGCCTACACTGAAAATTGGCTCTGTTCCTAGTCGGACTTTCACAGTAAACAAATATTAAATAAATACATAAGAAGAATAAAGTGCATATAAATTCTCTTTGAGGGTAGTTAAGTAAAACTTTATTGTATGCTGGTTGCTGATGCTGTCCACTGAGTTTAATCTGTTTAATGCTTTAAATGGACAGAGTGCATATTTGGCCACAGTTCAGCAGTAATGACCTATAGCTATGGCTTTCTTAAAGAATATTATTGCTATGATAGTAGTGAAAAAATATTTACTAAATGACTTTTGTCACTGCTGTTTCACTTGTGTCACTCACTTTGCAAGCTGGTGATTGTACTGGTGGCTGTATTGCTTACCAGTGCATAGATTGCATGTTAATACTGGTAGTTCATAATCCAGATCTTTACAAATATAGGGTAGATGACTTCCCAAAGGATACAGTAATGTATTTTGTGGCACTTAGTTTCAATTCATGATTCTGATACCAGTTATTTATTTGATGCAAACCTTCTTGCAGGATGGCTAAGTCATTTAGGGATTCAATGACTGCTCCAGCTTGCAGTTATCTGTAAACTTAGTCAGACAGAGCCCTTTGCCTATTGACTTTTAATTCAGAAAAGTAGATGCCAAACAGGAGAGATCCCAGCACAGAAGCCTGGGGGACTCCACTGGTGACTAATTTCTTTTTGGAGTAACATCCCCTATTTTGATTTCCTGCATCCTTTGAGCCAGTTGGCAATCCAATAGGTGACACAGGGGTTTATTCCCAGTTTATTTAGCTTTTCTACTATGCCTGAGTGGGGAATTGTGTCAAAAGCTTTGGACAGGTTGAGGTATGCAGTGTGTACCATTATGCCTTCATCCATTGCTTTGGTCACCTTTTCAAAACAGTCCACCAGGTTGAATAAACATGACCTGCCCTTGATGAATCCAAGCTGAGATGGGTCCAGTGTTTGGAAGTTTCATGTGTCCTGGCTGATTAGTTCCATGATAAGTCTTTCCATGACTTTTCATAATAGGCTGATTAGACGTATGGGTCTTTAATTGCCTGGGTTATGGACAGTCCTTCCTCATGCTGGATAATGACTGTAGCTGTTTTCCATTCCTATGGCACAAAACCTATATGAAGGCAGAGAATAATGTTGTTAGGGGTGTGGTTGAATCATGCTTCATGCTATTTTAGATACATCCAGTGATATTTTCAGGATCCATCAATGCATTTTTAGTTTCTAAAGCACTTTTATGACTTGGTCTTTTGTGATAGCTGAAGACGAGCCAGTTTCAGGTATATTTTGAGGGACTGATGAAGGAGAGAGAGGGGTAAAGTTAGAGCTAAATTTATCATCCAGTAGGTTCATTATATCTTCAGCCACAGTGTAAGTAACATTGTTCACAATCAGCTCAGTGCAGTTCTGTGATACGCTTTTGAGATTATGAACATAACTAAAAAATGTCTTGTGATTGTCTTTGGCTTGGGTCTCTGGTTTAGCCTCAACCTTGTCTTTGGTGGATTTTATTCAGTTCCTGAATTGTTTGTTTATTTCAGTGACAAGGGGTGTAACATTCTGGGAATCACTCTTTTTACTTTTGGTCAAAATTATTTTCCTTTTATTATAAAGCTTGTTGATATTCTGGTTCAACTATGTGGGTTTATTTCTGGAGTTTGCCCTGCACTTCTATCTATGGGTATAGCTACATCTGTGCAGCTGTTTACATGCTGGTATAGTGTGGTGGTGTATGTTTGTGCATATTCAGTGGAGTTAACTGGGTATGGTTGGGATATGAAGCTTGCCAATGTATCACTTAGGAGTAGGTAGTCTGTCTTAATGAAATTTCTTAAGTTACTTTGGGTAGAAGGTCTCTCTGGTTTCAATTTTATATTGAAGGAAGCTGATTTATGGTCAGGCATAAAAAGTGATAAAGATATGCAAGGGATGGTGAATGATGCTCCCATATTAGTAAGGACAAGATCTAACATATCAATCCCCCTAGTGGGTAACTGATTAACAGTTACAGGGCATTTGTGTTGGCAAAGTCCAGAAATCTCTTTGCTTGTGCACTAGTGGTGGTGTAGGTTTTCCAGTCTATAGCTGGATAATTTAGTGCACCTAGGAAATGGTATTGATTTAATACTGAGTGATTCTAGTTCCTGTAGATAAGAGTTGTGACTTTCTTGTGTCATAGAGGGAGTTCTGCAGTTAGTTAATAAATGGTATAGGACTTTTCTGATGGTTATTTGGATATGAAGAAGCTCCAGTGTGCCCTGCTGTTTTACCAGCCTCCTACAGCAGCTTGCAGGATCTCCATGCACTGGATGTAGCAGAGAGCTAAAGAAAGAGCTCAGCTTCCTCAGCACACCAGCTTGGGATCTACTTTGAGCTCTCACATCAGAGATTCAACTACAAAATGGTGCAGATTTTAAATACTGCTATTAGACACTTTGAAAGCGTATAGAATAACAACATTTATGTGATCATGCATTTTCTGAAGGATGTAAAGTCTGAAATTAAACATATGTCATTATTTAGTAACTTTAATCCTTAGCGATATGCCAGAAACAAATTTTATGACAAACAGATCAAAAATAAGAGGCAAAAATCTGGACAGTTGAGAGGTATGGGTTGGAAAGTTATAAGTAGCTAACAAGTTCTGCTATTTTCTAAGTTTCTAATTTTGTAGTATATCTTGAAGTTAGCCCTTTTCCATTTTATTAGAGCTAGTGGCATCTGGCAACAGCAATGCACAAGATAATTTAGTACAGACCAGATTATATTTCATGAATAAATGCATCAACCATCTTGAAGGCCACATACTCACCCCACCGCAAACCATACCGTACCTGCATTACAATCACAAAGTTCTTGCAACTCTCTCAAGCATGTCATTTCATATTTCATTTCTCTGTGATCAGAGAGAAACACACACAAACACATGCAAGCATACTAACACAGCAAAAAAATACACAACTTGACTGAAATACTAGTAATGTACTACTGATTTAGAAATATATTTGACATAATTCATTCAGGGAGGTGCATTCCTTCAGTGTTATTTAAGTCAGGACTAGGTTATACTTAGCAATACTGATTTTACTACTTCTAGGACCAGCATGCTGCAGCATTAGGGAGCATGACACTGGAGAGAGAACTTTAATCCTGAGGAAAACCACATCCTCAAGGATGCACTTAAGGCAGACAGAAATGTATTTGGAAAGGAAGTCCTAGATAGCCAGACCAAGCTAAAGTGTGGGACCAAGTACTGGTGGACGTAAATGCCATAGTGGGAAGAAATCGTCCATTGGTGCCGTGTAGGAAGACAGCTAATAATATGGTGTCTAATGCTAGACATTAACCACAGCAGAATGACTTTGCTCATAATACCATAGGTGGTGGTCCTTCCACTGTCCAAAGTCTGACAACTAATAAGGAATACTATCTGCCCATACAAGTGGATGACAACAATGCAGAGGATGATGGAACTGGTGGCATGGATACCAGCAGCTTGGCACAGCATCACCATGTCCAAACAGGTGTTAAAGAAGGTCAGGTCTGCTATGCAGTCTTGTCTTAAAATATAGCATTTATTTGTTTATGGAGTGCATGACTAGTTTGAAATGTTTCCCTATCACGTATGTCAGCACTGAAAACATTGGACTACAAACAGATAAAGCAGATGGTACATATGCATTTCATTCCATTTCCATCTGTATTAATGACTGTGCAGGTATTTACTCACAAGTGATTAATGAAGCACACTGTATTTAAACACTTACTTATTCACATTTAATGCACCACAGGACATTTCACTGTGCAGCACTACAACAGGCTGATGTTACAGCTGGATAGTTACTGATGATGATGCCACAGTTCTCACACTCATGACATAGCCTGAAGACAGTTATACACAGTTACAAAGTGTAGTGGCAGGGCCTCCTCCTCCTCCCAAACAGGTTAAAAACTCCATTATTAATAAAGCAGATTGAAACATAGTGCACCATGGGCAAACACCATACAAGAAATGTCCCCTTGAGCTCATACCCATTTCTGGTGGATATGCTGAACCTTTGGAGGATGAAATGGCAATGTCAGAGGTTCAGTTAATTACTGTGCAGGCTGTCCATGGAGTGCTAGACAACGGTCATCAATCATAGTTGGGTCCAGTGACATATAAAGGATTGTCTGCACAGCAGCAAATGTGTCATGAAACTGTTCAGACACAGGCTGACAGACAGGTAGAGATGTTTAGAGTGCTATAGGGTATACATGAGGAAATCTGTCAGCATATAGGAATGGTGGAAGTCAGACATAGTGCCATTATAATCCTCGTGTGCAGCATGGTTGCTCACATGGTATCCATGTTGGCCTCTATCCACACAGCAGTGACTGTGGTGGATGAGGCAGTGCAGAGATCCACAGGTCCACATTCATGGTGCCCATGAAGAGTGTGCACCATGAGTGCCCCAAGCATGTACACTATCTATCCATTTGAATTTCTGCATGACTCAGAAAGTTAGGTATTGTTAGATTTCCACACCACCTCTCAGTCAAGGTCGAGTCACACAGCACTTCCCAGACACTTTCAAGGGCATCTCTGTCATCTAGTAAGTCTTTCTATCATAGCAACTCAGTATCAAGTTCACATGGCAATACTTGTTTACAATCTCTAGGAGCACCTCCATTGCTGTCATGCTGTCACTAAAGGATACTGTTTATAACACAATACCAGTGTGACTAGTACTCAGTTTGATGTATTTTGACACATATCTCCACCGACCCAGACACTGGCAGAAGAAACTACACTGACTAAAAACACATTTAAAGTAAACATAACCCAATGCATGACATCTCTGGTAAGAAATAAAACCATTTGCCCTTACCTTCAAGGGTTAAAAAACTGTTAATGACAAAAAAGAAATGGAAACAATATGTCATTAAAGGAAAAAAAAAGAGACTCAGAGTTCATAAGAACTTCAGTAGGATATCATCACATCAGTACTTCTTAAGTACGCATCTGCAGAAAAGGCTAATGTGTGGTTGAATGCCCCGCTTCACAACCCTGACATATTTCCCAGAAATGCTCCCTCTTGCTAGTATCCATAGCACCTGTGCCTTTGACTACTGTGCAAATGTGTCTGACCATATTAACTATGCATTTTTGTATGAAGTGTGACAGAATGTCTGATACACAATGTGAGTCAGCCATGCATTACTCAGCATAGCTCACAGGTAACACTTCCTGGACCAAGGTTTACCTTTGTGAATTTACACTATCTCATAGTGAAGTTAGTTGTGGACTACACACCATCACTTTGCCTGCACGTCTTTGTGTTGTGCACGAGGCACAAGCCTGCCTGAGAGGGTGCCATGCCACATCTGCTGCTGTTATCAGATGGCTACAGTCACTGTCATCCTTCACTCAGCAAATTATAGAAGCAGATATAATATCACTGGGTGCTTCATCAGTCACTGGTTGTAGCAATGGTGTACCAGACCAGTGCAGAATCTTGTTAAGCAGAATAAAACAGGCATGCAGTAACAGGGTCATATTGAAGCTCCCACCCAAGACTCATCTAGATGGGTTTTAAATGGGATGAACACTCGCTCATTATCCATGTCTAGGACAGGGTGGTGTTATAGTGATGTTCTGCAGCTCCCTGTGGGATATAGACTCAGGTCATTATCCAAGATTTGAGAGGGTAGCCTATATCGCCTGAAAACATAATGGAGAGAGGGCACATGAAGAAGAGGTGTAAGTCATTAAGCCTTACTCATAGCATATAACAATAGTTATAGGGCCACAAATATATTTGCTGTACCCCTAATAAAAAGGTGTCATATGCTACCCTACCATGCATGACTTTACATTGGCTTTAAATGCATAGGCTTTCCTGCCTGAGAAAAGTCATTCAAAAAGCAGATAACTGGGCTACTGTATGAAGCAGCATGGCACCATTTCTACTGGCTTACCTAAAGTATCCAGTATATATGAAGGTATGTGTGTGTGTGTGTGTGTGGTTGCGTGTCTCTGTAAATATATGTGTGTATATATATATATATATATATATATATATATATATATATATATATATATATATATATATATATATATAGCGTTTAGATCATATAATCAAAGACGTAAAATACTGAACGCTCAAAAAAGCAAAAATGCCGAAACTCGAATGCCATATTGTGGGGGGCTGCACCTCCCACACCCCACACTAAATATATATTCCAACTCCAAGATCACACTACAGTGAGGAAAGGGCAAATATCCCAATATTCATTGTACTGCAATCTCAAAAATGGAACTTCGAGTTTTCGGCACTTTCGCTCTTTTGACGTTCGACATTTTAAATTTTCGATAATGTGATATAGATCCTACATATATATATATATATATATATATATATATATATATATATATATACACACACACACACACACACACATATATATATATATATATATGTGTGTGTGCGTGCATGTATAATGTGTATGTGTGTGTGTGTGTGTGTGTGTGTGTGTGTGTGTGTGTGTGTGTGTGTGTGTGTGTGTGTGTATGTGTGTGTGTGTGTGCGTGTGTGTGTGTGAGTGTCTCTCTCTCTCTCTTTCTCTCTCTATAAATATATATATATATAGTGTGTGTGTGTATGTGTGTGTGTGTGTGTGTGTGTGTGTGTGTGTGTGTGTGTGTGTGTGTGTGTGTGTGTGTGTGTGTGTGTGTGTGTGTGTGTGTGTGTGTGTGTGTGTGTGTGTGTGTGTGTCTGTGTAAGGGAGTCTCTCAACTGTCTCTGATTTTAATTTCGCAGAATGCCTCTGATTCCTTATAATGTTTTTTTTCTGGCAAATGAATGAAGATTCCAATCAATAATAGACTTCTGAGTTTCATATTTAATATAATTCAGAAAAAGAACATTACGCTAATGCAAAGTCTGTTATTCAAGCAACTTTCTAGATATATAAGGGCAACATCTGTACCTGATTTTGTTCCTTTGTACCTCATATTTCAGTTTTCTCCTTAATTCTTGGGCTAAGACATTGAGGGGTACATGGTGGGGAGTGCATTAGGTTACACACTGTATTCTAACAGCAGTTAGCTAAGAAAATATTTGATCACACCAAAGTTCTATGGTGTACAGCCCCTGTCATGCATATGGCTGTAACCACAGCTGGCCTTAGGCATAGGCCAACTAGGCAGCCATCTAGAGTGCCGCTGTAGCAGAGGCACTTTTTCAGTAACCTGGATGGTGTAAATAGACTGGAAGTGTGCACCAGGTGGTGTGGGGGGTGTTGCGAAGCCCTTTCACCTAGGGCACCACTTGACCTAAGGCCGACCATGGCTGTAATTGATGGTCACGCATATGTGTGTGTGTGTGTGTGTGTGTGTGTGTGTGTGTGTGTGTGTGTGTGTGTGTGTGTGTGTGTGTGTGTGTGTGCGTGTGCTTGTGCATGTGCGCATTGCACTGAAATGTATGAGGGCATAGATGGTTTTTACTGGGAGTGCTTTTAAAGAATGTCTGTGAATTTGCCTCATATTTTCTTCTGTTCATTGTAAAGTTTTGTGTTTTTTCCTCACAAATTACTGAAGATTGCAGTCACTAAATAATGACATATTTTTGATTTTCAGACTTAGTATCCTTCAGAAGAAGCATGTAAATGCAAAGCATGCTGTGCTAGCAGGTTTCTAAATTGATAAGGTAGTATCTTTAACTTGTTTTTGCTATCTGTCTCCCACTACTTTTTAGTTTTTTCTTTGATTCTTGAGCTAAGAGATTGAGAGTGGATGAAGTGAATTGTACACTATATTTTAACAGTAGTGAGCTGAGAAGATACACTACCGTGTGGCAGTTATTTATGTATTTATTAGTTCATTTATTAATTCATTTTATCCCTATTCAACCATTTGAGATGTCTAGTCTTACAAATGGCTATAATAATCACATCTGTGTATGCATGTACATGTGTAATGACGGGTTAAAATAAATTATTGTGGTCAGTTATTATTTTTATTTTATCACAATCTGATATCTGAAGTGTATGCAGGAAGTAAAAGTGGTTTGAATTGCTGTGTATGGGAGCAGCTGGTGAATACAAATGACTGATCCTGATGTCATTTGGCCAGTAAACATTCATTGCTTTGGGTTTGCAAAATTAGTGTGCATTTGTGTAAAGCATGCTGGATTATTTTACTATAGCTATTGTATAACACAATTAGACATCTGATGTGTACAGTCAGTAAAGAGGCTGTAACCGATGGACATGGGGATGGTCTGGAATGCAGATTACTGCATTTGGGGGTAGGAATTGCAGTGTCCATATTTGTTTTCACTTTTCATCACAAACTTGTAGTCTATATAGTAATTGACTGTGGTGGTATGGGCACAGTATATGTAATAGTAACTAATTACTGGGGGCATGATATTTGTAATAGTAGCTGACTACTGCAGGCACCATATATGCAATAGTAACTGACTACTGGGGGCACCATATATGTAACAGTAACTGACTAATGGGTGCACGACATATGTAATAGTAACTGATTATTGGAAGCATCATATATTTATTAGTAACTGACTACTGGTGGCATGGTATATGTAATAGTAACTGACTATTGGGGACACGATATATGCAATAGTAACTGACTACTGGGGCACAATATATGTAAAAGTAAATGACTACTGGGGGCAAGATATATGTGATAGTAACTGGGGGCACAATATAGGTAATAGTAAATGAATACTGGGGCATGACATATGTAATAGTAACTGACTACTGGGTGCACACTATAGGTAATAGTAAATGACTACTGGGGCATGACATATGCAATAGTAACTGACTACTGGCGGCACAATATATGTAATAGAAAATGACTACTGGGGGCATGACATGTAATAGTAACTGACTACTGGGTGCACACTATAGGTAATAGTAAATGACTACTGGGGGCATGATATATATAATAGTAACTGTACTGACTACTGGCAGAATGGAACAGCCAAGTAGCGCTGACATCTCATAGCACTTGGTTCTGTGCTTAATTTTGTGGCCATTATTCCTTCTGTGCATAATCAGCATGTACTCCTTGTCTCTATGTAAGTTGTATTCAGGTGCTCTGGTTTCCTACCACAGACCCTCAGGTGTATTATATATGCCTGTAGCCATTCATCTTTTTATTTGCAGCAGAATCTAGCACCAAAGTAGCATACAAAACGTAACCATCTTTTTTGGAGGAATAGGGAGAAAAGCTCTATTCCCAAACAGGATTTATATATCCTTGCAAGTATTTATCATCTGAGTTTATTGGGAACAACTATTGTGTTAGGTTTGAATATTATGCTTTAGACACAATTTATTTTTCCTTGAAAAAAAAAAATAATAAGACTAAATTTCTTTCCTTATTTAGATTTTTATGTTTAGGCCATCCTTGGATTGAAAGGTTATAGAAGACTACATTTAAGAGAACCACAGAGCATCTTGAACCCTATGACTTCTATGGGACTAGCAGCCTCCAAACCCCCAGCTTAATCCCTCCATGCTTATCACAATAAAGTCTTGGACAGTTGCAGCATCATAAATGCATGGAGGATGGAGGAAAAAAGCTAAAATAATATATCTGGATGGAATGGGATCAAGACTGGGGAAGAACAGGTGGGGCACTATAGGGGTGCAGGACAGACCAGTGTGCAATGTGAGGCTCATGGCGTCTTTAGTCTGGGGCTCTATTTCCTGCTAAGGCTGACCTTGCTGATTATTATCTGATATATATATAGTATAGTCCATTATGCTGCTCTCATGAATGGGTACTGAGGCTGTCTGTGGAAGAAAGTGATAGACCCTCACCTGTTTTGATAACAAGTAATGATCAATGACCTATCATACTAGAGCCCCACACCATTTAAGTTAGCCTTGACCACTCAGTTGCTTCTCGCAGCCCTCCTCCTCACTTTGAAATCACCAGCTGCCACTGGTTTTGGTATGGCAGAAGCAAGCAGGAAACAAAACAACTCACAGCCAAAGTGTCTTTACCAACTACAAAGTGACTAGGAACGGAAGCACTTGCCTTTGTATTACCTTTGTGCATATTGCACACTTGTATTTATAAATGCAACTGAATCCCAAAAGGTGAGAAAGGTACTCTATTACCATAGTACTGATGCAGCAGTTACACTTGTCTCCTCATTTAAATGTAATTATGCACTCATTTGCATGCAACTGTCTATGACATTTCAAGGGTTGTACATGTGTAGGATGTGTCTATGAATTCCATTTCAGCTGCACTTATATGCTACACATATTCAGAATAACTATGACTACCATCCACAGCCTTAACAAAGATTATTCTTAGATTAAAAATAGAAGAGAATATTTAAAATTTGACAGAGATGACATAACAGGAAGTTATTAGTGGAGAGCCATAAATGTTAAGAATTTACATAACAGATAACACATAGTTTAGTGTATGAACAGTAGTAGTCTGTCTTGGTGATAGGCCTCAAGCAAATTTTACAGTGGTATTATTTCATTTTCACCAGACCCATAAGGAATTCATATTTGAAAATAGGCATTTTTTTGCAGAAGAGAGAAATGGTTATGGCAGCCTTGAGTTTCTCTCAGCAACTTAAATGTATATTTTTAATCTTTCTGACAAAAAATGTAGTTACAACATAATGTTTTCATAGGCTGCATTATTTTGTATGTTAGATGTACAGATAATCTCTTGTTTTTGTGTAATAGCTAGCACAGTCCTTTGTGTGTGTGTTTTGAGACCATAACCATTTGAAATTCGGGACCATCTAGAACAAATCCCAAAACATGGAGATTGAATGGACAAAATAATAGATTTATATATATCAAGTCCAAGATGTCATTTCCCAGAATATTTCCTCTTCTCCAAGGTATGGTAACCTTGAAGTTAGCACACATAAGTTCAGGGAATGTGGGGGCCTTCCCCCCAGCAAAAAAAAAAAAAAAATTAAGGAGAAGAGCAACTTTTGAGATTACCTGTTCTCCGCGTTTTCAGTCTGTTTTTCGACTTTTCGACACTTGGAATTTCAAGTGCTGACACTTCAGTAAGAAGCCTTTTGAGACACTTAACCAAAATGGATACAGAATTAGTTTTACTTTAAAGTATAGGAAACAACAAAAAATGGTTGGGGAATTATGTTGGTCCAAATTTTATACTTATGATACCATGTATTTGGTTTATAATATTCACTGCAACTATAAAAGAGCAGTATGATACACTAGGTACACAGAAATCAGCAAAGATACCTATTCAAAAACATTTAGCAAGCATATGGTCTAGAAATGGCGTAAATTATTATGCAATGCATATTAATGAATGTTATTTTGGTGACATTCAAGGATTAAAGTACTATATACTTGGTTCCCTTGTGTTAAACAGAAGAGGAAAAAGAGTTTTACCTAAATGCAGTGGAAACAAGGTTAATTATTAAGGTTAATCATTAAACATGCTATTTTATTTCCACAAGGTTTAAATATGTAAATTGGAAAACTTGATGTGAAAAGATGCCATAAAACCAGTAAAACAATTACCATTCTTTAATAACAACTCAAACACTTTGCCTCACATGCAATATAAATGATGACTTCTTCAGAACTACACAATCATGAAATCACTTCCAGCATAAATATATCATATTCTGTTATATAACCAAGATTTCAATTTGCATTTTAAAATATTCAGTTGACATTATTAATAAACAAGTGGCTACCATAAACTAGCACATAACTTAACAACATCCAACACACATTTTGACTTCCAAAAACAAAATAATTTTAAATGGCCTTAACTTTAAAATGCTTGTGATAACGCACATCTTCTTTTAAACCAGGTGAAATGTTGGCATTTAGTTTTGTCACTTTAATTCATGTACTAAGCTTAGAATCATAATTTCTATCTCTCTATGTCACTGTTACACTAAATAATAATGACCCAAGAACACTTCAGCAAGAATTTATAGTGGCATTATATCTACTATTTACAAGGTCATATAAATATGAGGAGATTACTCAAGATTGGAGACATGTGCTTATCAAACCTGCCCCTAAGGGGAGTAGAACAAACCCTGAGTCATACAGACTCAAGTCTTCTTTGATGTTGTGGAAAAGAATGGAGAAGATAATGCTGGATAAGTTATTGTCCAAACTGGAAAGGTTGGGACTTGAAACCATATATCAGCATGCATATGTTGAAACCAGATCTATTACCACCCGTAACATGATGTTCCATAACATTATAATATCAACTATGAATGTAAAATTATTCTGTGATGTAATTTATATAGATTCAATTTCAGCACTTGACTGGGTCATACACAAAACACTGATTAATAAGTTAGAACAACTAGGTATTGATTTACTCTTGATAAGCTATATAGCTGCATGGCTTACAAATAGGACATGGCAACTATCATACAGCAATTGAACAGATAAACTTCTTGGTTACAGTCAGAGTATCTCACAGGGCTCTGTCCTAGGCCCTTACTTGTTTAGATTGTATCTTTCAGACCTATTATTTTTATTGAAAGTGTTCTACAGTCGGCATGCAGATAACCTGAAATTGGGTAAACTGATTACATATGTTACAGATAGTGCATGTCTGCAAAAGAACTTGACTAAATTGACCATTTGCCACCCACACACACCCTTACTATAGATACTAACTCCAGGATCGCACTACAATGGGGACAAGGGCATATACCGTTCAACAAAATGAGTTTCAGTGAAATGAGCTTTCAGTGAAGTGAGTTTTCAGTCAAGTGTGCTCAGTCAAATGAGTTTCAGTGACATGAGCTTTCAGTGAAATGAAGTGAAGTAGACCCATATATGTATATATATATATATATATATATATATATATATATATATATATATATATATATATATGGATCCAGGACGTTTGATCGAATGATCAAACGTCCGAATCCATTAAGCGCGAGCATACTTACGCGAAAGTGGTTTTCACTGAAGAAGCACTTTCGCGTAAGTATGCCTGTTGCCGAGGTGGTACTACGGTGCGGATAAAGAAAACTTCCCTTTTCCCCACTGTAGTGCAGTCTCAGAGGGAGAATATTAAAGTAGGGAGGGTGTGGGGGCAGAGCCTCCCACATGGAGGGTGCAGGGAGCAAATCCCCCCTGCAAAAACATAAATATAATGGGGGTTTTTTGGGGGTTTTTTTATTGACATGCTTTAACAAAAGCACTTTTTCAGTTAAAGTGCTTTCATTAAAGTGTATTCGGTGGTAATGGATTCGGACGTTTGATCATTCGATCAAACGTCCGAATCCATTAAGCGCGAGCATACTTACGCGAAAGTGGTTTTCACTGAAGAAGCACTTTCGCGTAAGTATGCCTGTTGCCGAGGTGGTACTACGGTGCGGATAAAGAAAACTTCCCTTTTCCCCACTGTAGTGCAGTCTCAGAGGGAGAATATTAAAGTAGGGAGGGTGTGGGGGCAGAGCCCCCCACATGGGGGCTGCAGGGAGCAAATCCCCCCTGCAAAAACATAAATATAATGGGGGGGGTTTGGGTTTTTTTATTGACATGCTTTAACAAAAGCACTTTTTTCAGTTAAAGTGCTTTCATTAAAGTGTGTTCGGTGGTAATGGATTCGGACGTTTGATCATTCGATCAAACATCCTAGCTCCATATATATATATATATATATATATATATATATATATATATATATATGTGTGTGTGTGTGTGTGTGTGTGTGTGTGTGTGTGTGTGTGTGGGGGTTATGTATATATACATATATATGCAGGGATTCGGTATCTACTGTTGTAGCAAATAATGCTTTATTTGTTTTTTAAAAGTCATTAAGCTTCTCCAAAAACTTCAAAGAATCCCTTACATATGACTATATATTAGGAAGATGCATTTTTAATTTTTTAGACAGAAACATAGGAAAGGCTTTGTCTTTGAACCACATGAAAATATTGAAGGATGGAAAGGTGCATTCTCTTTATTCTTACGCATCTGTGCTATGCCAAGTACATCTGTCATGGGGTGGCCAATTGGAAAGAAATCGTACACATCCATAGAAATGCCATTAGTAAGTACAACATACTTTTTTCTTAAGAACATTTGTATTAACATTGCAAGCAAAACTAATATCCTATAAAACATATTTTAAGTTAAGTAAAGTTTAAGGTCTATTAAAGTTCTTGTAATGTTTGCACACACAGCAGGCACAAATTAAAAAACAATGTTTGCTCAAACCATTAAATGTCTCCCAAAAACATTTCTGTCTGTCACCTTAATAATGGAACTAAAAATCTCAAAATTTGTAGTTACCATTATCTGACATCTTCTTCCCCTTATTCTGTTGTGGTTTGACTTTCTTGTCTGTTGTTATAAAAGGTCCTTGTTGCTCTGTTGTTACCATCTTGTAGACTTCTGTTCTCTCCAAACAGTACTGAATAAATTCAAACCAGATACTGACTGATGGTCTCTCATGGTAGCCAGACATGGTGCTGTTCTTGATTGTTGATCTTCTGCTTCTCCATTGACCAAAAAAAGAATCCGAAAATTGTTGCTCAGTGAAGACAGTCTCTGTAAGGGAATAGGCTATTCTAGCATTTTAATGCTTCATCTATTTATGTTTTAACTCTCATATTTTTCTGTTTTTGAAAGTATGCTCATAATGTTTCACTCTCTGTTTAACTGTATCACTGTCTATAATGTGTTGTTAAAATGCCACATGTTCATAAATCTAATTGCCGAGAATACCTAACTCTTCATTAAATCTTTTTAGTTTAACTTCATGTTTATTAAACGTATAGATTAGATTCATTCACATTTTTACCACAAAAATAGATTAGCTCCTTAAAAGCATTTATTTTACTGTGATGTCATAGGGAAATTAACGTTTTTATTTAATGAATTCATCAAATTTAGTGTGTCCCAGATCAGTAACTTGTACATTTTTTTCTCTAACAATTAAGATCTCATTGAAGTTAACAGCTGTGTTTGTAGGTCATGTACTATGAGAGAATATCAGCAAGCAGGTTTTGAGCTGTATTAAACAATTCATCAACATTTTGGATTATATTAACAGGGCTGTTATTTTATGTTATACTAGCTGCCACTGTATCATCAAATAAGTTGATGATTTAATAAATTGAAGGGTTTCTTCATTCATATAATTAGTTAACAGTACTTCTCATAGATAACAGGTATTGAACAAATCATTTCAACATCTAGGGGGTGCAGCTCAATTCCTTAGGCAAACAATATAAAAAAAGAACCAACATTTTAGATTCTGGTGGTGTCTCATACATAGCAATTCTTCTTGATAAACCTATCCAAACCAAAAAAACTAAAAACAAAGACAATAAACTGCAGAAAGGTACCACATGAAGCAGAAATTAAAAAAAGTAATTCAAACCAGCTAATAATTTAGCATTCTTTAATAAAACGTTAAGCACTTTCATTTCACACACAAGTGGAAATTTCTTCAGAACTACAAAATCATGAACTTACTTCCCTTATTAATGTAACACATTTTGTCACAGGACCAAGAATTCAGTTTGCATTTCAAAACATCCAGTTGACATACGCACACACAGGTTAAAAATACCCAAGACATATATTGACTTTCACATATAAAATTATTTTACAGACTAACTTTAAAACTCCTCTAATACCATTTTCATTTAGAGCAGGAGAACTTTGAGATTTAGCTTTAATTGCTACTTTAATTGTTATAGTTCTAGCTTAGAATTATAATATCTACATCTGTATGCTATTGCTATACTGTATCCATACAGAAAAGTTAAACTTTTTGAAGTTTATACATACCACAAAATGCTAGTGCAGTGCAAATTTTTTTTTTTATCCTTACTCATTTGGCTAAACTCCTTGTCTTCCCTATATTAAATGAACTACACCCTGAAAGCATTGCAGTATATACAGTATATGTACTATTATAATTACAATACTTGTTAACAGAAAAAGTTTCATCTAAATGCTCCAGAGATGTAACTGATCCTTCATATAGGTATCTCCATGAATACCATGTGTCACATTTATATATTCTTTTATTTTTATTTCACATAAGTAATGGTAAATCAAATAATTATTTTCCTATTCAAGCAAATTCACTGGACCGGATTCCAAAAGACTTGCACTCAGTATAAGTGACTTAGTCCACTGTAAGGCCTCTCTATAAATAAAGCTTATACCAATAGCAATTCTTCTAGAGTCAGTCCTTTCTGTTGCATCTGTTTCTATGCACAAACCAAGATTTATTGCATATCTTTTTTAGTTTACCTATTTGTTAACAGGGTAGGACTACTGGACTTTTAAGGGTCACATTGTCAGATTAAATACCATGCTCAGAGTTGCACAGTAGACAAATGAAGATGGAAATAATCAAATGATGCACTTTGAGTAAAGGAATCAGTTCATTAATATCTCAGAGTTTTAGTCATGTGCTCTCCAGATCTACTACGTTTTTGATTTTGTTTCATATAATGTCTATAATCAATTTATTTTCTCAAATTTTAAATATCTTAGGTGTGTTTGTTGTATTAATTTAAGTATGTAAACAATGTTTGAATGTGTTTGTTTTGATGAATGTTGTTTTACATACTTACAAACATACATATATAGATACCAGTATTTGATTCACAGGCAATAATGCCATTTTAGCCTGCTAATATTCCAAAACAGTCATACCCATAATAAGTGGCCAAGTTGTTCTTAAAACATTTTAATTAGTGTTTCCTTTAACATAATTTGGTAGTTTCTTCCAAACATCAGTCACTCTATTACAGAGCTAATTAGTACATCTGTCATTCCTATCTAGTATCCTATGCAAGTTGCCTGATGATTATCTACTGGCCCTTGATAGCCAAAAAGCATTCCTGGGGTAATTGTCTTTAAATGCTCTACATACCTGAAAATGTCTCATCTTTAATGTATATATGAGATACTTAAGCAATAACCCACACCTGGGTGTGGGTAATGCTGGATTTACCCACGGTTGGTGTGGTTTGGTCACGAGGGTGAAGCCCGAGTGGCCAAAAAAGACAACCTTGGGTAAATCCAGCATTACCCACACCCAGAAGTGGATTATTGTTATTATACAATGACATTATTTAAGAAAAAAAAACTTACTTTTCTTAAATAATGGCATTGCATAATGCCTCCGTGCTGCCCTTCCACAGCTGTCCGGTATTCTGCAGCAGTTCTGATGTACGCAGTACATCAGAGCTGTGTGTGGAAGCAACAGAGAAAGGAAGATCTCCATTGCTTTTTAAAAGGTGTCTCGTTATGTTAAAAGAGTTTAACATAGCGAGATATCTTAAAAAAAAGGCAACGGAGATCTTCCTTTCTCAGTTGCTTTTTTTAAAGCTGTCTCGCTATGTTAAACAAGTTTAACATAGCGAGACAGCTTTAAAAAAAGCAATGGAGAAAGAAATATCTCCGTTGCTTTTTTTTAAGATATCTCGCTATGTTAAACCTGTTTAACATAGCGAGATTACAGCAATGGAGCTCTTCCGTTCTCCGTTGCTGTCTAACAAAAAAAAAAAAAAAAAAAAAAGACTTGTACTAATGGAAAAAGTCCTGGCGACCGGACCTTTTTCCATTAGTATAAGTCTGATTTACAATGGGCATGCTGACCAATTAGCGTGCACATTTTGGAATATTAATGGGGGGTCATTGTATAATAGAAAAGTTCTAATATTTTAATCTGTCGTAACTTAACCGGTTACATCTATGTATGTCCTTTGTATATTTCTGCAGTAATAATTATAGTTTACTCATGCTTCCATATTATTATTCCATACTCTAGTTTGGTTCTAATGTAACTTACAGACAACTATGTAATCATTTCTTAGACTTTATAAATCTTTTTTTATATAGTCTGTAGTTTCATAACTCATTAACCTACTGGTTGATATAATCAATAAAAATGAAAGTTTGGTCTACTCTTATACCCAGGTCCTTAAATGAATCCACAGTTTTAAGCAGTGTGAGTTTATAGATAACCACCCTTCAATCTATGTCTCCCAAATCTTATATACTCCTGTGCCTAAAGGATCAATTTAGTCAAGTACTTTTGGCTCTTATGGGGGCTACAGTGGTTAACATTGTCACCTTGCAGCAAGAAGTTCTCTGGTTTGATCTTTGGCTAGGGTGCCTTCTGTGTGGAATCTGCATGTCCTTCCTGTGTTAGTGTGGGTTTCCTCTAGGTGCTCCAGTTTCCTTCCACATTCCAAAGACATGCATCTGGAGTGTTTTGCCCTAGGCATCCTCTGAAAATAGGCTCTGTCCTAGTTGGACTTTCCCAGTCAACAAATATTAAATAAATAAAGTTTTGCAGATGTGCCCTATCTGTAACACATGTAATCAACTTCCCATTTTCAAGTCATCTACATATAGGCAATAAATACCTTCAGATGAAAAATATAGATCTGAAAGATAAAAACTAAATAAGTATAGGCCTAGGACAGAGTCCTGTAGGACACCCTAACTGTAACCTAGAATTTACCTGACCAGTTTCTGTAAATTAGCCATGTCCACTCATTAGCCATGCAGCTATCCATCTTATCAGAATTACATTAATACCTTGCTGTTCTAATTTATTGCTCAGTATTTTGTGTATGACCCTATCAAAGGCTGACAATAAGGGTATGTAAATTACATCATGACACATTTTTTTTCTTTTGGAGTTCTATAATATTGAACATCAAGACAAAGGTAGTTATAGATCTGCTTTCAAAATATGCATACCAATATATGGTCCCAAACTTTCCAATTCTGTCAATAATTTATCCAAAATAATCTTGCCTGTTATTTTTCTACAACAAGAACGTAGAGTTATTTGTCTATATCACTAAATTTCTCCTCTCCCCCTTCCCCCTAGGTATGGGTTTAACAAGTACAAGTCTCTAATCGTGAGGAATCTCCCCATGCTTAAATGACCTGGTACCTAATAGATGTAATGCTTCAGCAAGCTCACACTGAAGTGCTCTGAAGTCAGTATTGCTAATTTCTTCTCCTCCCTCTGCTTTGCTTGAGCCTAATTCACATTATACTTTTTCAAAATAATCTAATTTAATTTCAGTATCTGGATTTGCCTGTATGTTAGTAGCACAAATTATATCTACATTTGTAGAGCCGAACTGTTTGAGTAAGATTTTGTTAATATATGTACAATCTGTTGTGCCTGATTATACATTTTAACTCTGCACAGTTTATCAGTTTTAACCTTGTCACTCCTACCACTCTTACGCATCTATAAAATGGTTTCTTATTATATACAATATGTTTATACAAACTTTCTTCAAATCTTTCCTAATCTCGGTTCATACTATTAATTTTTCTCCCCAGTTTGTTTATTGCAATCTTCAAAACTATAGTTTAACTTTATTTCCATTTCTTATATTTTTTTCTTTCATCTTAATAAAGTGCATTGTTCCTCTGGAAATATATCCTCCTGACTTCCTGGATTGTAATGTTTGTTTGTTTTTTTTTAATTGTATTTATTCAATTCATTTGGTTTTATGATTTTTTTGCCTTCGAGCAATTTCCCTTTCAAACTTTGCCAGCTTTTTACTGCTGTTCCCACTGAATGCATCACTACAATTAGTTTTACATACTGACTGTTTTGTTTCCATACAGTTTGTTAGCTTTCTGTGCAGTGGTTCAGATTGTAGTTTAGCAGAATTATATAGCAGTAGTTTAACCTTTATAACCTCATGATCACTGCACATCAAAGGTGGCAAAACTGAACATGAAGTAACATGCATCACCTTAGGAACACAAACAATATCCAGTATGGTCTGTTCCCCGGTAGGTTTGTTTATGGTCTGCAATGGCTGTTATTCTGGAACAGATGTTGTAAATAATTTCCTTACTAATGTTGAAAAATCAATGTTATTCTTGTGTGTTTCTGGTAAACATAAGTCCCCAACTATTATGATTTTCCTCCTATGTTTCATGCCGGAGATGTATGAATTCCTCCAGTTCATCATCACTTGACTTTGGTGGTTTGTGCACTTGAACAGTTGTAATGTGTTTCAGGGTTATCTTTATTTTCATGATTACACAATCTACAGTTCTGGTGTTATCATCAAAGGAATAATAATTGCATGTCTCATAACAATCTTTAATCTCTATCAGAGCACCCCCACCTGTTTTTTTGTTAAAATGTCTGTTACATAAAAATATTCCCTAACAGAACTGCCCTCTGGTCAGCGTCCTTTTACCATGCTTCACAAACATTAACAGCATCAATCTTATATGAAAAATGTATTGCTAATGCTCAGTTCATTAACAACCAACAAGATAAGTCAGATATTGCTATCTGTAAACTGCTTTTGATCTGGTAAAAATCTTGTCTTTTAATAGTTAAATATTGTAATGGATGGAGTCCACCTGTCAAGACGAGGAAAGAGAGGTGGACTTCATCCTGTTCAAATACATGTGTGCCCAAAATTATGCTTGGATTTCTACATATAACCACTTTTTTAAATGGGCCATGTTTTCCATGTAAGATATTTACCCCAAAAAAATCATTTAATTCATGCTTACCTGACTCTCCTTTGTATATGTTATTTGTGAGTCATATGCCATAACACCTGTACAAGCTATGTTATAGCTATAAGTTCCCAACTAACAGTCAGTGAGCCCTTAAAGATGAGACCATTTGAATTAACATGAAAATAAATAATTCCATACTTTCTTACATTAAGGTATTCTATGACCCTACATCCCTACCCTTACATCCTGTATTTTTGCTCCTGATATGCATAACACTATTCACTGTTCATTATCTTTCTGCAAATGTGAGCATCACTTCCTTTAAAAATAGAAATTCCAATCAGTTGTATATCATTTCTTACTGGTTCTGAAGAATGTCCCATCTCTAATTTAATAATGTCTCCTTTTTCAACTGCTACAACAGAATATTCTTCATCTCCATTTGTCTTATTAATCTCACTGTTTTTGCTTCCTACATCATTTGTAAGCATACAGTTGTTCTTCCACAGTCTGAGCTACATTGTCAACATCAGTCCCACCTTCTTTTTAATTAAAGTAATGCTCATTATACAATGACCCCCCCCATTAAATATTCAAAAACTTGCACGCTGATTGGTCAGCGTGCACGTTGTAAATCAGAGTTACAGTAATGGAAAAAGGTCCGGTCGCCCAGACTTTTTTCCATTACTATAACTCTTTTTTTTACAGCAACGGAGAACGCAAGATCTCCATTGCTTCACGCTGTTTCGCTATGTTAAATGAGTTAAACATAGTGAGACAGCTTTAAAAAAGCAATGGAGATTCTTCGTTGCTTTTTTTAAAGCTGTCTCGCTATGTTAAATTCATTTAACATAGCGAAACAGTTTTTAAAAAGCAACGGAGATCTTGCTTTCTCCGTTGCTTTTTTCAAAACTGTCTCGCTATGTTAAATGGGTTTAACATAGCGAGAAAACTTTAAAAAAGCAACGGATATTCTCTGTTGCTTTTTTTAAAGCTGTCTCACTATGTTAAACCCATTTAACATAGCAAAACAGTTTTCAAAATGCAACGGAGATCTTGCTTTCTCCATTGCTTTTGCCCACAGCTCTGATGTACTGCGTAGGCATGCGCATGTGCAGTACATCAGAACTGCCGCAGAATACCAGACAGCTGTGGAAGGGCAGCAAGGAGGCATTATACAATGCCATTATTTAAGAAAAGTAATTATTTTTTTTCTTAAATAATGTCATTGTATAATAGCAATAACCCACTTCTGGGTGTGGGTAATGCTGGATTTACCCACGGTTGTCTTTGTTTGGCCACTCGGGCATCGCCCTCATGACAAAACCACACCTACCATGGGTAAATCCTGCATTACCCACACCCAGGCATGGGTTATTGCTATATTATACAACGACCCCCCATCAAATATTCAAAAACATGTATGCTGACTGGTCAGTGTGCGCATTGTAAATCAGAGTTATAGTAATGGAAAAAGGTCCGGTCACCGGGACTTTTTCCATTACTATAACTCTTTTTTTTACAGCAATGGAGAACGCAAGATCTCCATTGCTTCACACTGTCTCGCTATGTTAAACAAGTTTAACATAACGAGACAGCTTTAAAAAAGCAACGGAGATTCTCCGTTGCTTTTTTTAAAGCTGTCTCGCTATGTTAAACTCATTTAACATAGCAAAACAGTTTTTAAAAAGCAACGGAGATCTTGCTTTCTCTGTTGCTTTTTTCAAAACTGTCTCGCTATGTTAAATGGGTTTAACATAGCCAGACAGCTTTAAAAAAGCAACGGATATTCTCCGTTGCTTTTTTTAAAGCTGTCTCGCTATGTTAAACTCATTTAACATAGCGAAACAGTTTTTAAAAAGCAACGGAGATCTTGCTTTCTCCGTTGCTTTTTTCAAAACTGTCTCGCTATGTTAAATGGGTTTAACATAGCGAGACAGCTTTTAAAAAGCAACGGATATTCTCTGTTGCTTTTTTTAAAGCTGTCTCACTTTGTTAAACTCATTTAACATAGCCAAACAGTTTTTAAAAAGCACCGGAGATCTTGCTTTCTCCGTTGCTTTTTTCAAAACTGTCTCGCTATGTTAAATGGGTTTAACATAGCGAGACAGCTTTAAAAAAGCAACAGATATTCTCCATTGCTTTTTTAAAGCTGTCTCACTATGTTAAACTCATTTAACATAGCCAAACAGTTTTTTAAAAAGCAACGGAGATCTTGCTTTCTCCATTGCTTTTGTCCACAGCTCTGATGTACTGCGTAGGCATGCGCAGTACATCAGAACTGCAGCAGAATACCAGACAGCTGCGGAAGGGCAGCAAGGAGGCATTATACAATGCCATTATTTAAAAAAAGTAATTATTTTTTTCTTAAATAATGTCATTGTATAATAGCAATAACCCACTTCTGGGTGTGGGTAATGCTGGATTTACCCACAGTTGGCTTTGTTTGGCCACTTGGGCTTCGCCCTTGTGACCAAACCACACCAACCATGGGTAAATCCAGCATTACCCACACTCAAGTGTGGGTTATTGCTATATTAATCCATTCAAGACCATTTTAGATTTCTTCCCCTTTTAGCTTGCTCCTTGACACTTTTTTTCTACTTTCTGTAATGGATCAGTATTGTCATTCTCTGTAAACTAAATATTTTGTAGATGAGCAATGTTATAATTTCCTGTAATGTGGGTATTATATGTCAAAGCATTGTCCTTTTATTTAGTGTATATTTACTCTTTGCATTATAAACATTAGTCAGTTCCTTTTTCTTCTGACTTGCTTGTTGTGAACGTCTCCTTTTTGTTGTTGTTTGCTTCTACATGCTGTGAATCTTCAGACTGCTGTATACTTGTATTCTGAATTCCAAAATTGTCAGCTATAGTTTCATTTTTAATAGGGGTTGAGTGATCTTTACTAGAAGATGGTACTTCTTTTCCAAAATGTGTTTTATTTGCACTTTGCCAAATATTGTTTACCTTGTAAGCCCAGTTATCAATATATGTAAACAACAGTTTTCTAAGCAGTGCCAGTTGCACAAGTACAACCATCTTCAGTAAATCTAGATTTACTGTCAATAATATTAAGCAAGTCATTCATCTGACATGAGGAACACACCTCCAATCTCATCATTTTTAATACCTTAATATACACATACAGACACATTATTTAGTGCACCTGACAAGATAACTTATGCTTCAGTAAATTGTTAATAACATACTTATTTAAAGAATCCATTCTTGGCTACAAACAATTTTAAGAACTTTAAAAGAAACAAAAATATCAAAATCAATAACCCCCAAATTCACAGAAATTAAAACAACTAGTAATTTAAGTCAAATTGCGTAAGGGAATAAGATAAACAACAAGCAGTTAAATAAATTGCTTAAATTATAGCTTGGTTTAATATGATTCAATAGAACTGGTATACTGAAGCTTTTTAAGAGGCTAAAAATGTGATGCCTTATCTGCACAAGGTATCAAAAGTTCATTTTACCAGCAGTAAACAGAATTAATACAAACCTGGTCATGCTTTATTGTTTTATGCTATAGGTATTAATGCAAAAACATTTGCATTTAGTTATACGTGGTTTTTCAACCAAATATCCAGGTTTTGTAACTCACTGATACTAATCATACCTCTAAATTGCACCACTTTTCCTATACATCCTTTAGTTAAAGAATTATGTAAAATCATAGGCTGGTGGAAATGCAAAATCTAATTCTAATGAGATGTTCATGATGGTTCATCTTGCCTATGCTGCCCTGGAAAGCCATCTAAATTTTACTATTCAGATTATTAAAAAAGACATTATTCTAGACTATTCAATCTACTGTTCCTCATTTTGCTCAGTGTCCCCTTTACTTTACCTCTGAAGTGACCCATAGGAGTAATAATTTTTGATTACCACTTAATTTTCACCCGATATAGTAAACTTGGTACATCACACTGTTCGACTGAGTTGTACTATTCATGAAGAGTAAACATAGTGACTGTGAAAGCGTAGATTTCCACAAGATAATAGTCTTCACTATGATTTGCTAGGATAGCCACTCCTTTCCATATGAAGTTCTTTTTTTTTTTCATTTCCCCATTGAAGGGAATCTTCTGTACAGTGATAATGAAAGTACAACATAAATCATCTAAGGAATTAGCAAGATAAAGACAGCACATACCTGATGCAGGAAACTGCCTTAGGTGCCTCCATGAAGGTGTTTTGTGGGTAGCTATTGCTGAGATGAACAGGAATCAAACTAGCAATGATAACATTACCTCCTCTGAAGTAGGACTCAAGTGATGAGGCCTGCAGTACACAGCTGCTGGATGATCTGAGGGACACTGTCAGCAGTACAAATATAGTGTACCACATATTATGCTTAAAATTCCTCTACAGATGCAGTGAAATAAGATTATTGATATTTATAACATGCAAAGCAGGAATTACCTCCCTTTTCAACTTTTTGGATAAGTCAATATGTTGAGGTACTTTCAAAGTTGTAGCGTTTACTCAGTAAAACTGTATGTTCTCACCTCTGCTTATTAATTCACTGTATTATGTATATGTGTATGTTGCAGGAACCAACCTCAGGACTTTGACATATGATCTTTTTGTAGCCCATTACTTTAACCACTGTGCTATACTACCCAACAAATTGCTCACTGTAGGCTAACTACAGAGTTTCTCTTAAATTTCAAAATGTTCAAAAATGCTAAACTTCAGATTAAACTTGTAGAAGTAAACCAGATTGTTTCTTAGCTTTTATATCTCAGTTAAGTATAGTTTCCAAACAAGAAGTACATTCACTTTCTCAACATGCATCACCCTGGCATTTGTTGTAGATAGCTGGAAGGTATGCTGACACATTTTTTAATAAACAGTTGAAATATTTTAGCATGTTGTTAAATTATAGAATTCGTCTGTTAAAAAGCCCAAGTACAAACTTAATTATTGACTGTCAGAAAAAAATGTATTCTGTTTTGACTGAGTTTCTTCTTTATATTTAGTACACTGTGGTCATCTGCAAAATACAGTACAAAGGAAAACAGTTACAACAAAATTATGATAAATAATTATAAAACAGAAAGCAAAAGAACAGAAGCTAATTCCACACTTCATAATTTAAACCCTTAGATAACAGCAGGGTGTTAAGCAAGTAATGTCGGAAATTAATTTTTTATATATTGTATGCTCATGGCTGTTGCTATTCAGAGTTCTCTCAGGAATATCAGTTATTACCCAGAATATTTATAGAAATGTATATATAAGAGTTCCATTGGTACCTTATCTGACAAGCTACTATTAATGTTTTTTTATGTATATTTCTTTAAACTACCACAATTAATGTTTAGTAATGACAGCTTCTGATAATAGTAATAATGTGTGTGTCATCTCTCAGTGGGATGACATGATGGGGGTGTGTGTATGAAAAGCTACAAAGAGCATAGCATGTAACAGAAAAAGCAACCAAGCATAAATGATAGCTTTAAAAACAGAATACTGAGAGGAAAATAACTGCAATTTTGTATTGTATTGAGTCTGCATGTCCTCCCCGCGGTCGAGTGGCCTCCAAAAGACATGCGTGAATGGGCATGCCTTCGCTGAAGGTTGGGCATTGGGCTGGTAACTCGGCACCATAAAAAAAAATCTACTGCCAATCATTAGCGGACCGGAGTTCCGCTGTGGTGACCCCTAACTGGGAAAAGCCAAAAAGACAAACAACATTGTATTGTATTGTATTGTATTGTATTGTATGCAGTTTTGCACTAGCAGCTGGATTACATGAGGATTTTTTAAATGAAACTGAAGCGGAGTTAATGTAATAACTTTCTTTCCACTGACATAAGTACAGGATATCCACAAATAATCTAGGATTGACTGATGGCTTGGGTTTAAGAAAATATCTTTAGGAAAGGGTAAAGAAAAAAGTTACTGGAGCTCTTCTCTTTGTTTTTGGGGGAGGGTGAGGCCCACGAGGTGCTGCTACAAAGACTTCAAGTGGACGCTCAATGGATCAGTGATGTACTTAAGCAATAACCAATGACGGGGTGTGGTATAGTGAAGGTTTACCCACAGTTGGTATGGTTTAATCAAGAGGGAGAAGCCTGAGTGATTAAACAAAGCCAACTGTGGTTAAAGTTCAATATACCACAACCACAGAGTTGGTTATTGCTATTATACAATGACATTATTTAAGAAAAAAAATACTTTTCTTAAATAATTTCTTTGTATAACAGTGCATTATTGTTCTGTGGCTGGTGTTATACTGTTGCATTGTTTTGATGTATTGCGCATGCGTACGGGGCTTGCGTTCCCATGCATACCCAGTACATAAATGCTTTGAAAAGGAAGCAATAGAGAAAAGAAAGTCTCAGTTGCTCTGTTTTTGTTTTTTTGTTTGTTTTTCTTTTTTTTTTTAATTATTAAAAAAAAAGGTTTGGGCTACTTTAAGGATAGGAGAGAGAGAGAGACAGACTAGAGGAATGCAAAGAAAATCAGGTATGTGTCTTTAGTTTTAAATAACATACCTGATTTTCTTTGTATTTCCCCCATGCTGCCTCTCTTGTATGTCCGGAGTACGGATTATAGTTTTTTTGTTTTTTTTAATTTTTGTTGAAAAAAATAAAAGTTTTGGAATATATGAATAGAAAGAAGTCCAGGTGACCAGACCTTTTTCCATTGTTATATTGTGGGATTTACAATGGGCACGCTGGTTGGGCTGGCCAATCAGCACGCATGTTTTTGAATACTAATGGCCAGTCATATAATTCAGAGTATTAAGCAAACCAAAAAACAAAACAGTCCAGTGTGCAAGGCAGTAACATAAAAAAGTAAAGAAACACAAGACTATGCCAAGTCAGTGTAAAGGCAGTCACCTTAAATACAATAAAAAGCAAACATGATAGCTAAGTGCTTTAATTCTTTAATAATAGTTAAAAGACTTTCTTCAGACCAGCCTGGGCTACAATAACACAGTACATTTAAAGAACTACATGAGCAGCACCTGCAGCTAAACAGCCAGTCAGTGCAACTAACAAATCCATCAGTTCTTTTCTTAAATAAATAAGACTTGCACATAAAACAAAAACATTAAACATCATGAAATAATAAATCAAATATACAAAATCATTAAAACACATCTGATGTTAATACATTCATTAAATCCAGGAACTTTATCTGCATGCAAAGCAATCTACCACCAAATTTATTTTCACTCTAACATACTGCTAAGATCACCAGCACGGCATACATCATTTAATGGATCCAATATAATTTTTTTTAAGATGTAGATAATAAAGCATGTTTTGCTAAAGCATTATTTGAATGTTTATTTTTAACCACTAGCACATGCTCATAGATCCTTTCTAAAAACATTCTGTTGTTTTTCCAACATAGACTGCATCACAGGTATCACAATGTGCTAAATAAA
>NC_056739.1:478471018-478521018 GCF_019279795.1 Protopterus annectens
AGCAAAATCTGAGGGTAATGCTAGTCAATGCTAGAAGTCTAAACCTCAAAATGCACTCACTCGATGCACTCCTTAAAATGGAGAACATCAACATCTGTGCAGTGACAGAGACCTGATTCAAGGCTCCAGAGAGCACCCCTGCATTTCCAGGCTATAATTCATACCACACCTTTTGACCACCTAACCTGGACCAAAACACTACAGATGGAAGCGTGTCCATATTCATTAAGGATATCCACACCTCCAGGCTAGTTGCTCAGCATAATGCATCCGAGATTATCCAAGTACACCTAACTCTGGGCAAGACCGCAATCCAAATTGTAGCTTGCTACAGATCCCCCACCATGCCCCAGGATTCCCACTCCTCATTTCTTGATACACTGGAAAATATTAGGTTACAACCTAACACCTTAATAATGGGTGATTTCAACTACCCCACCATTAACTGGGAAAACTACTCATGTACCAACTCTTGTGCTCAACATTTTCTGGAATTCATAAATTCCAATGCCTTGGATCAATTTATCCACACCCCCACCAGGGGCAGCAATATCCTAGACCTGGTCATTACCAACATGGGCAACTGGTGTTCC
Organism: Protopterus annectens; assembly: GCF_019279795.1. Taxonomy (NCBI): domain Eukaryota; kingdom Metazoa; phylum Chordata; order Ceratodontiformes; family Protopteridae; genus Protopterus; species Protopterus annectens. The sequence continues at coordinate 478,471,612 of NC_056739.1, forward strand.
ACACCAGAGGTCAATTCCTCGTTGGTTAGATCCAACCACAAGCTAATCACCCTAGACATCCACATCCCACCCCACCCCCCATTAGGGGAACCACAGTAAAAAATTTCTCCAAAGCCAACTTCACGCTTCTTAAGACAGAAGTGGTGAACTTCATGACACCCATGCTGACAGACAATAGAGGTATGACTGCTGAATCCTACACAAATGCACTTTATAAGCACTTACACAAGTGCATGGATCGTGCAACCCCTAACAGAACCAAGATGCTATCCTCCAAAAAAAGGAAGCCAATCTGATGGTTCCCTGCCATAAACAAACTCTACAACAGAAGAAAGAAACTGTTGCAAAAAAGAGTAAAATCCCATGATTGGAGGAACTCCCTGGTCAGCCTCAGTAAGAAGTTGAGATCCTCATAAAATCCTCCAAAGCAAGTTATGAAAACAAAATTGTCACTAATTCTAAACACAACCACAAAGTATTCTATAGATAAGTCAAGAATCTCAATAGCAACACTCAGATCTGCTCTGAGTTACAGAACAATGGCACTAAATATAAAGAACCAACTGATATTGTCAACATCCTGGCAGATAGGTTCAGTGCTAACTTTACTCCCCTCTCATCCTCATCTCTATAACAGAAGAATGCAAAATTCATGTAATCATGGCTGCACAGGTAAAAAACACACTCTCCAAAGCCAAGAACACAGCATCCATGGGACCTGACAACATCCCAGGCTGCATTCTACACTTACTACAGAAAGAACTGACACCCCACCTAAGTACCATGTTCAATCATAGCCTCACCTCAGGCTTTGTGCCCACTGAATGGCGCACAGTAAGTTATCCCACTCTACAAAGGGGGAGCCACCACGGACCTCAAGAACTACCATCCCATTAGCCTGATGAGCCTAGTCTGCAAGGCTATGGAAAGTATCATCATGGAACTTATAAGCAATGACATTGGTAATCTCCAAACTCTGGACCCCACCCAGTTTGGGTTTGTAAAAGGCAGATCATGTCTCCTAAACCTTATAGACTTCTTTGAAGTGGTAACCAAAGCTGTAGATGAGGGTAAGGTGGTTCACATAGCCTATCTAGATCTTACCAAGGCTTTTGACATCATCCCCCACTTTGGAATTATAGATAAACTCACTAAACTAGGTATAACTCCCTATGTTACAAGAAGGGTTGCCAACTGGCTCACTGACAGAACCCACACTGTGAAAGTAGCAGACTCCAAATCCAACTTCAGACCAGTGACAAGTGGAGTTCCACAGTGTTCAGTCCTGTGTCCTCTCCTGTTTGGTATCTACTTCTCTGAAGTACAGGCTAACATAGAAGGTCTTTGGCTAACGAAGTTAGCAGATGACTGCAAACTAGGAGCCATAATCAAAACTCCTAATGATGTGGACATCCTACAAAAGGGCCTCGCTGAGACAGATGTCTGGTATCAAAGCCATGGCCTCAAGCTCAATGCCGAAAAGTGCATTGTCATCCCTTTTGGTAAAAACTCTATACCCATGAACTACCACATAGGTGGTAGTCTATTTAACACCAAAAGTGTGATAAGAGACCTTGGGACACTGGTGGACAATAGTCTCTCCTTTGATAATCACATTGCCACAGTAGTCAGGAAATCCTTCTACGTGGCACACCTCATCACAAAAGGTTTCTCATCCAGGAAAAAAAGAGATCATTGTTCCCCTCTACTCGTCACTCACTAGACTCATTATAGAGTACAATGCCCCTTTTGGTATGTACCTCACAAGATATCTACAACAAATGGAAAGGCCACAGAAATACCTCACAAAGAGGATTACCAGCCTCAAACAGATGCCCTATGCAGACCGTCTCAAAAAACTCCAGCTTTACTCTGTCACATATCGCCTACTCAGAGGCAATCTCTGCCTAACATATAAAGCTATGCCAAACCCAGAGCTGTTGGACATGCTCCACTTAAAGAAATCCCAGTCCCTCCAAGCTACACCCTCTAGGGACCTAAAACTTGTCACCACAATAAACAGAACATGCTGGAGGGATAGATTCCTGTCCCAGAGACTTCCATACTCTGGAACAAACTACCTATATATCAAACAAAGGTCCTCATTAGCACTCTTCAAGAAAAATCTTGATGACTGGATGGGAGATAGGAAATTCACCCTGGGGATCACTTCTGTGGCTCTACTCGACAGGGACACAGGAAAATAATTTTCTTGGGTGGCGAAAAGCCAGGGTACCATTTTGCTAGGCTTATATAGGCCCTAGGGCCAATAGCCTAGTGCTTACCTATGAACCTATGATAGATAGATAGATAGATAGATAGATAGATAGATAGATAGATAGATAGATAGATAGATAGATAGATAGATAGATAGATAGATAGATAGATAGAGGTTGCTGACAGGTGATTTACAATTTATTTGACAACCAGAAAAAAAAGCTGGTACAGCTGATTGAAAATAAGCATATCACATGCACTAGCTTTTTTACTGTGTGAGATCAAGGTACAGTGGGGATTAGGGAATCTGCCCTTTCCCCACTGTAGTCCGATCTTGTAGTTGGTATATATAATTAGTAGGTAGCAATGGAGAGTACACAGGGACTTGCTCCCCTACAAAAAAACGTTTTACTTTTTTTTGTGTGTGTTTTTCATTCGTCTGGTGATCAACCAGTTGTGTTCAATCTGTGGCCATTCAATATTTTTTATTCTAGAGACATGGACATATATCAAGTTACATGCAAACACATATATATTTATATATCTTTTAAATACCAGTGTCATCATACCTAATATTAGTATCACTGTTAAAAAACTAAAGGAGTATTTTGTAGATATACTGTGTAATACTTTGCCACGATGAACAAGACAAGCATGTTGAACTACACTAGAATGCCACACACAACTATACAACTGCAGTTTTGTGTGTCCTGTATAATAGCAATCATGCTAATATAGTGTAGAAAAGACAGATATGTGACTTTAACGCACATGGGTTGATCAGAAGACCAAAATGATCATAATTCTTTAGGGATATGAATATCAGCACTTGGCTAAGCAGCATGACCCTGAAGATGGTATAGTCTGTGAGAAGCATGTACTATTTCACAGGAGTAATACATGAGAGGGTCTTAGCAGTGACATACAATGAAACACTGGCACACTTAGGATCAGCAACATGGATAATAAATAAAGAAAAATGCATGGAATTATCTGGTCAATGAAGGGTGGACACAATTAGGAGCAAAGAACAGGTCACACACTTGTATACTGTTCTTCATTGGTGCTATCATGATGAACTGGAAAGTTTCAAGAAAGAAGTGTATAAAATTAAGGAGGAGGGTTCAAATCAAAACATGGCAATAATGACTGTGAGGCATAATGCTCCTGCACATCTAGAACATTATATTAATCCAAAAACCTACAAGTTCATAATCCACATACCTGTAATCAGTGCGATAGCAAGTGCACAATATGCATGTGATGGCTTGTGATATACATACCAGGAGTGACACAAGTTTCCAAAATTTGGTGCAGAGAACTAGAGACATTTATGCCTCATCTGTCTCATCTCATAAACTGGGCATTAAAATCATGACACAGTAAACATTCAGCTTACATCATGTGCATATGCATGACATTATCTTTGCTAAAAAGCACATCATCATAGACCAGGGTGCAGGAAAATCATTCTCCAAGTGAATGAAACATCACAGTTCAAATGGGATGCATATAGCAGCAATGAGCAGGTAGCAAAAGTTGCAGCCTTTTAAAAGTCATAGGTAAGTACTAGGCAAACATTCTACAAATCATTACAAGCCTTGCTAATAACCCATATTCAGAAGTTCTTTCCAGCCTCAAGGAGGACAGCACAAGATAAACTTGGGAGAATTTAAAGCTGCCCATCCAATCATCTATGTTTACCTTGAAGGTACTCTGCTTGACAGATAGAGGAAGTTTGTTCCAGAGTTCGGAATTTGTTGGAAAGTTAATGTAGTAAGTTAAGCATAAATGGGTAAATGTTAAGCATTACTACATTCAACCAGATTAACAGCTTACCTCGGTCTGAAATATCAGCTACTGTCATGTGAAAAATGTGGAAAAAATAAAAAAAAGTTCTTCTACCTCCAACAACATACAAATTCACTTTCTCAAACTCACTGCTAAAGTGATATCTTACTCTGCCTCAATACTAATAAATCAATAAATCAAGGAAGGACCATTTCTTTACTCCTGGAAATCCTGCATATTAATACCACTTCATACAGGTGGTCTTCCCTGAAACAGGGCAATACAGGCCAATGTCACTCCCCCATTCCCTAATTTAATTAAAATATGCATTCATCATCAGCTATTGTACCAGCTTCCAAACAACAAACTCCTTTTTATGCACAAGATGGATTCAAACCTGACCACACTACAGAGTTTGTCCTTCTTACTTTTACTAATCATCTCAGCCAAGTTGGTTCATCTGCTGTATAAGTACAACTTTCCTAGACCTGTCAAAGGCATTTGATATGGTCAATCATGATCTTACTTTCTACAAACTATCGATACTTTGTCTTACAATACCCACCTTGTTTGTTTGTTTGTGTCTTTCGGCTTTTCCCGGTTAGGGGTCGCCACAGCGGAAAATACCCACCTTGTCTGCTACTCAATTCCATATCAAAGTCTAACAATTGTCATGGTGACTCACTTTTCCACTACATCACCAAAACCAGGATATACCCCCCCCCCCTTTATGTCAGCAGCATCAGTAAAAACCAGTAATACTATCTTTGTCAAGACTGCTCTAAGAAAACATATTATACAGATCTGGCACTGTAGGTACAAATCTTCTGTTTATAACAATAAAACAATTATTATTTTTTGACATTTCCTAAACTTCTGTTCTAGTTCTGTATGAATTCAAACATATTCCGCCTTTTTGTGCCTTCGGTTAACTGACATGTTAGGTCCTCAGTAAACTCCTTTGTATCATTCATTCACATATTATATAGCTTTTCAAAATGACTGCCACATGCTGTTTTGAATAGAATCTATCCATGTGTTTAAAAGGAACTCTATTAATTAATTATTTTTTCTTCCCATAACAGCAAGCCACCTATGTTTATTCAAATGTTTAGTATGCAGTTTTGATATGGACTTCAGCTCACCCTGGCCTCAATTGAACATTGGCTCTCCACAGTTTGATTTTCCTGGTTAATTAACTAACTTCTCTGAGATGTCTGCATGTATTGTTTTTAGTCTTGCCCTTGTAGCCTATGTTGTGGCAGAAAAGGATTGTGGTACCAGTTTATTTACCCAGTTAACAAGTAAATGCAAATAAACAATAAATTACTAACTGAAAATATGAATTAAGAAATAAAAACCTAAGTAACACAATCAAACATCCACACCATTCAGCACTGGATAATTGTTTTATTTTGTGTAATCAACTGGACACATAGCTGTAATATTCTTGTATGGCACACTGTGCCTGCAGTGCACTACAAAGACCACTCAGTGTCTGCTACCTGATGGTGTCCCAGTTTAACTTAGATATGAGGTCTTTATTTGGGACATATTGAATGACCCAGAAGAAGTAGTGTGTGTTACCCATGAAGACACTGCTGACAATATACATCTGTATATGTCCAAGATGTTTAGGAATTCCTCAAACAATGTGGAATTCAATGGAAAGATTTGGAATACTTGTTAACAGACAAAATATGTGCAAGTAAATCTAGTGTAGTATAACAGTGCTATTTTTGTGTTTACATTATACACCCATAGTCAAACAGTATGAATCTGTTTAATCTGTCATGGAAGTTTGCTAAGATACCCCAACACAATGACTGTGTTACAAACACTTACAGTGTATATTGTCAGTTTAACCTGGATTTTGACTATTGCAAATTGAAGCAACTTAGCCAAAAAGGTGATATATCAGGCAATGTGGTGGTACCATCAGGGGAGTACCTTCACATTCCCAAAACCAAGAAACAAGCTAGGACAGGATAAAAGGAGTATTAGGGAAAAAAGCAGGGTACCACAGAGCACACAAGGCATGTTGATAAAAAACATGTAGAGACTGGAGAGAGAGAGATAGACAGATGCAAGAAAGTTTTTTTTTATATTAGAACTGACAATTTTTACAAAAAAAGAAAATAAATGCATGCAGAGGAAGAGAGGGAGACAAGCTTGAGGTATGTGAGCAGCAGTGCAGAATCTTAGGGGAGGAAACCAGGAGCACAGACAAAAGTGGACATACATGACAGCTCAGACCAACAGCAATGGATGGTGCAGACATGGGAGTGGGCAGCATAATACACGGACATATGCAGAATGGTAAGGTTGTGTTTTGGAAAATGAAAATAGCCATTTTTTTTTATAAATACCAGGTTTGTGCTGTAATTTCATAGAAATATATTTAAAACTGTCTTGTGAAATAAAGTTTTATGATCTCTGGGGCAGAATCATTACTCTGGCTGTTTTAAACTTTACATTAGTGGACTTTGGTAGCTATATTGTTTTAGATAATCAAATATGTGATTTTATTTTCCTTGTTAATTTTTATGCTCCTACAACATCTACTGATCTCAGGCCTGTTCTGACACTGCATCGCAGATGTTAAGGACTTGCCCTTTGTAATTTTGGTGATGTGTTGCTGGTTCATTCCACGTCATATACTTCTGCTAAAGGATTATTCTTAACAAAACAGATTGTCATAAATTCTGATAAACATCTTGAACTTGTGGACAGCTTGTATAGCACTTTTTTAGATCAGTTGATCATTTAGGGGAACTGGGGTATAATTAGGATAAGATTATTCTTTGAAGTGATATGTTTTAAATGGCAACTGTTTATGCTGTGTTGTGTTTTATTCTTTTGTTAACGTTTTATGGCATTACCATCTGAATCTAAAGAATGTCATCACCAATCTGGTATTTTTTTTTTTTTTACATAAATCGAGGAAGTAAGTTCTTATCAATTTGATGAATCAACATAAAATTTGCATTCAGTCATAGGAGCATGACTTTAAGTAATGTACTACTTGTTTTAGAATGGCAGAGTTGCCATCATAATCTAGGGACACAAAGACAATGGTTTGTTCAAGGTAGGAAGAAAGTATTTAATCCTTTACTGCGTTTTAACATCCAGAGGGAAAGAAAATGTGATACTTTTCATTTCCTCTACAGGCAAAAAAAGAGATATACGCAATTAAAAAGAAAGAAGAAAAAAACCACACTGAGTCAGTGCAAAAGTGCTTACTTTATTATTTCCTTGACTCAGTGTGGTTTTTTCTTCTTTCTTTTTAGTTTTTAGTTTGTTTTACTTGGTTTGCAGTAGATATATGCAATTGCAAAGTGACATTTAAAGATCGTACAAGATTATTTATTTAGTGCTTATTTTTCCACAGATGTTTTGTTTTGTCACCTTTGACTGAGTAGTTGCTCAGCTTTCCTTGACAGATCCTATTTATTTGGATTCCACATTCATTATTTACGAAGTAGACATAGTTATTTAAACATTAAATAAGTTCACAGCCTGGGGCTTGATAATCTTGTCCACATATGAAAATAAGTGCTGATTTCTGCACTATATTTGAATGCTTTTCTTCCGTGTTGTCTGTGATTCTGTAGTTTATTTATTTATTTATGGTTTGTTTGCCAGGATAGTCCATTGGGCCACAAAAAGCCCGTTTTCAATGGAGTCCTGGGGAGAAAAGCTCCAGAAAATTACAAATTTCAGATTTAACATGAGTAAGTTATTAGAGAAATGTAATGTGCACAAATGAAGCAAAATTAAACAAATGGAAAAACACATATTAGTAGAGTGCACATATTAGTACAATGCAATAAGAGTAATATTTACAAACAGTCAAAGTTTTTAACAGTTTAACATATTAGCACAATGCAATAATAAAAACAGTCTAATTTTTTTAACAGTTATGCTAATTCATGCAGTTAATTTCTAGGCTACTAAACTGTACCATTCTAGGAGTTATGCTAATTCCTAGAGTTTATTAGGGGTACAAAACAATGGGAGGCTATTGTGAATTATAGCTTATACAGAGTAGCTATACTGTAGGGAGATTATGTGGGGTGGGAGCAAGAACATTCCCATAGTGAAGTCAGGTGTGTGCGTGAAGTAAGGTTTTAAATGAAGAGAGGCTGCTGGTGGTGCATTTGAGAGGTGGGAGGGAATTCCAATGGCGTGCTAGAGAGAAGGACATTAGATGTTTGCCTGGTGGACAGGCAGGTTTATGCAGTTCAATTAGATTTTGGGAATTAGATCTCAAAAGTCTATTTGGTTGGTGCATTTTAAAAGTGATGGCAAGGGAGGGACAGACAGAGGGGGTGAAATAAATAAGTCTGTGTGCTTGTACAAGTTGAATATAGATGAGGTAATTGGACAGCTCAACCCAATTCAGTTGATGTAGGGCAGTGCAGTGATGGGAAGTGGATCTATGGCAGGTTGCAAATTTAGTTATTTTTATTATAGCAAGAGGAGAGTTTAGTCTTGAGGGAAGACTGCAGGTTAGTAAGGACAGAGGCACCATATAGGAGGGATGGGATAAGGTAAGTGTTGGCAAGGGTGAGCCTAGTGGAGGGAGAGATGTAACGGTTGTGGCAGTAAAGCATGCCTATTTTTTCTGTGTTTTTTTATATTTACTTGTAGATGATTATCAAACTTTAGCTGGTCATCGATCAGGACTCCTAGTAGTTTAGCATTAGAGACTATTTCGAGAGTATTATTTTGACTGGTGACTGAGAATGAGGTTTTCTCTAGGATAGTGGTTTTGGAAGCAGTAAATATCATGAGTTTAGTTTTAGTTGCATTGAGTGCTAGATGGCTGTCCATCATCCATTGCTCAGTGGAGGAGAAGGCATCTTGGGTTAATTTAACTAGGGTGGGTATAGAAGAGGCAGAGCAGACTATTATTGAATCATCAGCATATTGGACAAGGTTGGCATTTGGGATGACTTGGTAGAAATTGTTTATGAATACATTGAATAGAAGGGGGCCTAAAATTGAACCCTGGGGGACACCTGTGGGAGTATTGAGAAAAGGGAAGGTGGCTTTTTTCCATCTGACTGCTTGTTGCCTGTTTAAGAGGTAACTGGTAAACCAGTTAATAGAGGAATGGGATTGATTTAGTTTGGAGAGTTTAGTAAAAAGGAGGTTATGAGAGATAATGTCAAATGCCTTAGAGAGGTCAAGGAGGAGAGTGGACATGATGTGGCCAGTGTCATGGGCCTTATTAACTGCTTCTAGGAAGGAGAGGAGAGCTGTGGCAGTGCTGTGGCCAGGTCTGAAACCATGTTGAGTAGGGGTTAGAAGTTGGTTGTTTATGAGGTAAGGTAGAATTTGTAGATGGATGCATTTTTCGAGAAGTTTAGAAATGGGGGATGATAGCGATAGATCAAAATTTTGTGATATTATTGTTATTACTACCTTTAGGAGTGAAATAATAAAGGCCTTTTTTCCAAAGCTTGGGAACTTGACATTCAGCAATAGGTCGATTTATAAGACTGCAGATGGGAAGAGTTATACCTTCTGCGGCAACCTTTAAGAAATATGAAGGTATATCATCAGGGGCATTGGAGCCAGATTTCAATGTTAGAAGTTTTTTATGGTGGATGTAGGGATGGGGTTGAAGGAGAAAGGAGGAGGTTGGGAGCAGGAGATGCTAGGGGAGGGAGGGATAGGTGGAAATAAGTGTGGGGAAGCTGAATGGAAAGTGAAGGATGATGTAAGTTTACTTATGGAATCAATAAAGAAAGTGTTAAATTGGATGGCTAAGTCCAAGTCAGAGGCATCTGGATCAGGGCAGGGGGTTTCTTTTTTGCCAGGGTTGAAAAGGGAGGAGATTCCATGCCAGAATTATTTGGGGTTGGTGTTATGGTTGGTTTGGAGTGTAGAGAAGTAGGGTTTGTGGTCTGAGATAATAAGTTTTCTTTTACTTTGTTACAAAGTGTTTTAAATTCATTAAGGGGGATGATAGTTTTATTTTTGGAGTAGCGTTTCTAGGTTTTATCCTGGATTTGCATGGCTAGTAAGGTATTTTTGGTTAGCCAAGGTACAGTATTGTTTCTTATGCATTTTGTTTTCAGAGGTGCAAAGGAGTCAAGCAAGTTGAGGAAAGTTGAGTTAAAGTAGGTAACAGCATTTTCTAAGGGAAGGGATTTTTAGTGGGTTCCAGTTAATTTGCGAATGTGCTAGGATTAAAGTTTTTTAGACAGCGAGTGAAGGCGTAGGTGTGAGTTAGTTGTATGGCGGAAGGGAGATGGTGGGCAAAAGTGGGGAAGTGGTCACCTAATGGGTCGGGCAGAGTGTCACTATCAGAGATGTAATGTGGATGAGAAACTAGAATCCAGTCCAGGGAGCTTCCAGTAAGGAAGTTCTTGAAAGGCATTGTTGTTGAGTTAATAAGCTGAATGAAGTTGTACAAGTTTATATTAAGTGAATTTGTAGGAGATTGAATTGTTGACCAGTTAATATTAACATCACCCAGATTATAGTTTCATTAGTGATGTTGTTAGAGAACCAGGAGATAATATCTTCAAGGGTTGAGATATTGCCTCCAGGAGGGATATAAAAGGAGACTATGCATATAAGTTTATTCTGTTTATATGAAGTAGGGCTGGAATAAATTAGTTCTGCCTTGCCAAATTTGGGAACAGGTTTGGTATAGGGGGTAACTAAGTGGAATGATGAGTATAGGAGAGCAACTCCCCCTCCTTTTTTATGTGTTCTCTTTCCTAGTTATAGAGTAAATGGGTGGTGTTAGTTCAGACTCTTTTATATGGGGTTTGAGCCAGGTTTCTGAGATGGCCAGAATATCAGGTTGGTTATGGAGAAGCCAGGCATGGAGGTTAGGAATTTTGTTACATATGCTCTGAGCATTTAGAGCTGAGAAATGGAGGGGTTTACCAGCTGTGGGAGGAGGATGGGATTGGGAGGTTGAGATGTGTGGGGGAGAAGGGCAAGGGTTTGGGTGAGAATCGCCAGAGAGAAGGATAGAGATGAGATGGCAGAAGAGGTATTTGAGTTGCTTGGTATGTAATCTATGGGGTGTAAGCTTTATGGGGATGCGGCTAATATAGATGTGAGTAGAGTTTTTGGGGTTAGTTAAGAGTTTGTAGGTGAAGAGCATACTATTATTGAAGGGGTAGAGACTGGGTGATATGCAGGTTGAGGAATATGTGTGCATCATGGAGACCGGGTTAGATGTATGAAATGGGGGTGGGTGATTTGCACCAAGAGGTTGGGTGAGATAGGTTAGGTAAGATGTGGTAATAAGTAGTAGTATTTGAGTTATAAGTGAACGAGGTTTGGTAGACATAATGACTATTCAAGATATAATGGGGAGTGAGTTTGGGATTAAGTAGATATTAGTAAAAATTTAAAGTATGGATTTAGGTAGCTGAGAAGGTAATACAGATAGTTTGTGTTAATGTGGTAGGTAGTTTTGGCATAGGAGGGGTGGATTATAATGTCACATATTCAATGTTAGAAGTTATAAACCACCAAAAGTGAAACAAACACAAAAACTGAATATAAAATGAAGTAGTAAACTAGTCTCCCAGACACACTCCAACAGTATTCCCAGAATGATTGAAGGAAGCAGTGGAACAATAAAATCCTTTTATTAAGCGATAAAAACACTGATAAAATAACTGGTAAGCACTTTTCATTTAATGAAGTACTAAACTTCATCAGACACCATGTTCTTTACATCACGTCCTTCAACAATAAGTACTATTTACAGAAAAGGGGTATAACCATGGGTTCACCTTGTGGTGGGGCATATGCCAATGCAGTCAAGGCATATTGGGAAAAACACTTTGTTTTTCAGTCCTCTTACAATAACCACATTAAGACATACCATAGGTTCCAGGATATTTGCCTTATATGGAAGGGATCACTGGCTACAGGAATACATAAATAATATCACTTCATTCTTTAAATTCACTTCAAATGTGAACTTCAGTTTCATTAATTATTTGTATGTTCACTTATTTAAGGATGAAGTGAAAAGGAGATATATGACCACAATTCACAGGAAAGAGACTTATTCTAACTGTTTCCTTCACTACAGTAGTTCACACACCCAGCATCAAAAAAGGTCTGCAGTAAAGGGACAGTTAGTTATGGCAGCTCGAATGGTCACCAGACACGAAGATTTTATTCAGGAGTGTAGCGCTTTACACTCGATGTTCCTTGAAAGAGCATACCCTGTAGAATAAATTGATGACTTGATTCAGGAAGTCACAAGGAAAAGAATGAATGGACATTTTCAGCCCATTCTGGAAGATGAATGTCACTCTAAAGACGCAATAGTAGAAGAGGTTGTTTACTCTATGGTAGAGTCTGGTATAACTACAGACACGCAAAAGTATAGTACTGAACAAGTCTTCGATTTTTCAAGATCTTTAACTATTACATTTAGTGATGACTTTAGAAAGTTAAGGTTCATATTTGAAAAGAACTGGCCTGTATTAACATATGACTCTAATATTAGAAAACAAATAGGTGAAATGTTGTTGTTATTATCTAGAGAAAGGGAATGAATTTTAAAGACATACTTAAGGAGAAACAGTTTATAAATAGTCGTAGTACGCATGGTATGTTTAAGTGTGGGGCATGTGCATGGTGCCATAAAATACAAGTAACAAACAATTTTATGGTACAAAATTCTACATACCATATAAAGGGAAAATATAACTGCAATTCAAAAGCAGTGATTTATTTAGCATTGTGTGACTCATGCCCAGCCTTTTACATAGGCAAAATAGAGAGGAAATTTAGTCAACAGATCTATGAACATGACTATGCTGTAAGAAAACAAACTTAAATAATGCCTTAGCTAAACATGTCTGTAACAACTTAGAGCATCGGTTTGACCAAGTTAAAATTAATGACAAAAAACCATGGGGGCTACTTTTAGAATCTAAGGAACTTAGATGGCAAATCTGTTTGCAGGCTGACAGTTGGCCGGGGATAAATGAGCGTAGCTCCATCACCCCAGCCCTAAGGTTAAAAGCATTGGAGAGAAAACAACTTTAGCACTTTATAGTCAGTATATTTTATACACAAGTTTTAGTAATGCTCATTCAGTATTTTACTTTAATTAAGCTTTTACCATTGGAAAGCACACACATATACACATATACAATTCTTTGGGTTTTATGGTGTATGTGGTACCTTTTAGGCAGGCTGTGGTGGTGGATTTATTGATTGATTTGCATTTTTTTATCTAATAAATTTGAAAAAATTGAGTATATAAGGAAGTGATGTAAAGAACATGGTGTCTGATGAAGTTTAATACTTTATTAAATGAAAGTGCTTACCAGTTATTTTATCAGTGTTTTATCACTTAATAAAAGGATTTTATTGTTCCACTGCTTCCTTCAATCATTCTGGGAATACTGTTGGAGTGTGTCTGGAGTGTTAGAAGTTATGTATGAGATGTTTGGGTTGTTTATTGGGTATGTTTCTGTTGGGTAGTTGCTACTGTGTGTGAGTGCAAATGTATTGTAGACAGGTAGTAATTTGTAATGGGAGGGGTTTGTTATAATTATTTAAGCAGATTTGCTGCTTTTAACTCTGCCGGATGAGGCTTGGTCAAGTTTAAATTACAGGTATTGAGGGTGGGTGGGATATGGGGGCAGGAAGAGGAACAGAGCGGGATGAGCCAAGATCCAAGCAAAGACAAGTTTGTGTTTAACAAACAATCAGAATTGACCAAGAACTGCTCTGAAGCTGTAAGTCATTTCTTAACCATTTCTCATGTGGAAGAACAGGATAACCTTGTATCAGTAGGCTACTGTGGTCTCAGTTTAAATTAACAAACACAGTATTTCATCAGTTATGGATACTATTTGCTAACAGAAGGGAATAAAAGAGAAATGGAAGATGAGTGTGAGTGTGTGTGTGTGGGGGGGCTGCTTGCAAGCCAAAGCAGAGTGGTCTCCAGGGGATAATGAATATTAGCTCAAACAGGTAGACACATACACAAAGTTAACTTTAGCTGTTTGTGTTTGCAGACATTTCAGACCTGGACTGCGCTTTTCTTATAACAATGTATCTACCAGTCGGACAAAAGATAAATGTGGTGCAGCAGTTGAATACTTAGAGTTGTGTTAGGTCTAGAAGAGAATAGTACACAGAGGAGTAAGCACTTTTGAGATGGTAAAAATACATTATAAAGATTACAAAACAAACTGAGCAAATAGCTACTGCATACAGGAAAATATGTCTTGAATCATCTACTAGTATATGCAGATACTGAGCCAACTGGAAAACACATCAGTGAGAAGGGAATTCAGCTGACAGGTCACAGATAAAGATATAGCAAGCAGCACTCTGTCGTGGATCTCTAATGTGATTCTATCCACCAGTAACACCACAATTATATAGAAATAATTAGACACCAGTATGAGCTGTCTATGCACAACACATATACAGGAATAATATTAGTTAACAAGGTGCAACTATGCAGATAGTAGATACTATTAAACTAAAAACAACTTGGTGTAGACAAACACAATGCTAGCATGCCATAGTAACCTCCATTAATAAAGCATTAATCATATTAGACATCTGTGTAACACAATTCAACATAAATAAGCATATACAGTTGTAAAACACTTACTGGAGAGACTCTGAGCTCTTCATGGGGCCTGTAGCAGGGTAGTTGTAGTTTTAAAAATGGGGCCTGCCACAGGTAATATTTATTAACTTTGGGATTGGCTTAAGGAAATAAACAGGGAAGGGGGAGGGGAGAACAAGGGTGTGAGCAGGCAATTCTTTTGTACTGCTGCTAATGAGCCAAGATCCAAGCAAAGACAAGTTTGCATTTAAGAAACAATCAGAATTTACCAAGGACTGCTCTGAAGCTGTAAGACATTTCTTAACCATTTCTCAGGTGGAAGAACAGGGTAACCTTGCATCAGTAGGCTACTGTGGTCTCAATTTAAATTAACAAACACAAAATATTTGATCAGTTATGGATACTATTTGCTAACAGAAGGGAGAAATGGAAGATGAGTGCGAGTGTGTATGGGGAGGGGGCTGCTTACAAGCCAAAGCAAAGTGCCCTCCAGGGGATAATGAATATTAGCTCAAACAGGTAGACACGTACACAAAGTTAACTTTAGCTGTTTGTGTTTGCAGACAGTTCAGATCCGGACTGCACTTTTCTTATAACAATGTATCCACCACTCGGACAAAAGATAAAGGTGGCACAGCAGGTGAATACTTAGAGTGGTGTTATGTACAAAGTTAACTTTAGCTGTTTGTGTTTGCAGACAGTTCAGACCCAGGCTGCACTTTTCTTAAAACAGTGTATCCACCGGTCAGACAAAAGATAAAGGTGGTACAGCAGCTGAATACTTAGAGTAGTGTTAGGTTGGAAAGGCACTGAGCTCTTTATGAGGCCTGTAGCAGGGTGGTTGTAGTTTTAAAAATGGTACCTGAAAAATGTAATCAAGCATTCTTCAACATTAGCATAAGTTAAGCAATTAACATCATTATGTTTGGAAAATGCACACATTGTTTTACCCATGAGCAAATGGGTTAAAACTTTACCCACTGCCTTTGCCCCATTCATTCATAATCCATTTTCCCACATGGCCTGGGTGTCACTTCAACAGTGACCATCATCTAGAGGTAAAGTTTACACTGCCATGTGGCTATCCACTTAGTAATACTTCCACACCCTTCCAAGTACCAATATAAAACTATCAAAATTTTTTCCCATTTTATACTGTGGAAAAAGTTTTGTACTGACCTGAGCCTCTAGGGTTTGGTTTCCCCCTCTCCATGACTCACTGGTGAAGAATGATCATCTCTTGCTCATGTTGACAACGCTACTCCTATTATTCTGCATCTATCTGCAACATTCTCCCAAATGCTGAGCATCCCATACATTTTATTTTAAGTGCCAGTCACTGTAATTCCACATAGGATTTGAGATCCTAGCAGGATGGAATAGTTTCTTCATTGCCTGCCTCCTGTTCACATGCTAGGCTGTCTCCTTCCAGAATGCATTTCCACTGTACACAGTGTTGACACTGTCTCCTCTTTGAATGTATTAGCATGCCCGATTCCTTTTGCTTTGGACTGTTAGGAATCAGCTGTACTAATGACATTTTTAACATAGTTGCCAAAAGAGTTCATTTTCTGCCTCTTACATAAACTCACTGATTAAAAAATAAAATAGCTGCTGTGCACAATCAACCCAATGTATATTTTATCTTGTGGCTGAGAGAGAGTATACATATGTTTGGTAGCAAAGATGTTTTAGACTGAATACATTCAATTCCAGTATCTTCACCACTGGACACCATTAAATGTCATGACTGGAGGAAGGGATGGGGTTTGAATCCCACACTGGCAACCATTTGCAAAGGAAATACCAAACTGGCACTGGAGGGTTGTTCCCTTGAGCCACACCACTGTTACATAGCAGGTTAAAGTAAAAGAAAAAGGAAGCACACAAGTCTGATTCAGTAATCAATTCACAGAATATAACCAGGTCCATAAGACTGAAGCGAATAAGCACTGCTGTGCTGGGTATGGGCATCATCATCCACAGTCCACTTACAAAGTTGAGTCAGTAGCCTAGAATCCCAGATATCTGTCTTAACAGTATCTCATGAACCTCAGTGTCTTCTGGTGCCTTTTGTCCTTGGTAACTGTTTTTAAAATAAGTTATTATTTATACACACACACACACATGCACATACGCACACATGCACACACACACACACACACACACACACACACACACACACACACACACACACACACACACACGCACACACACACGCACACACACAATTTCCAGGGAAGACTGGCAGAATTCTTCAGTCCTCCTACAGCTTTCATCCTACCATGGTAGTACTGCCAAAAGTAGACAGTGCTGGAGAGCAAAACAGACCAGCCACCTGCTCATTCTTGACTTAGCCAAATAATATTAATTCATTATTTTAACTAATATTGTGTTAATTCTGATGTATACCATCTGGGTAAAGTATATTTGAAGATCTTTAATCCTTTGTTCAAGAATTCTAGCAACAATCTGTACTATTTTTACAGTTTAAGTGGTGTAACTTTTATTTTTATTTATTTTACATTTGTTGACGGGATACCCTGACTGGATATATGTCCATTTTTAGCGGAGGCCTGGGGAGAAAAGCATCAAGGTAATAATACACATTGAATATTTAGTAAATGCTAGTTTCAAGCAGATTACAGTCATAAGCAATACCAGCATTTAGCAGATATAGTACTAACTTATTATAAAACACTTTACCAAACATAACATTATTTTCAAAGCTATATATACATAACAATACACAACGTTTAGAATTAAATTGTGGTTCTCATTAATGGCAGAACAAAAGGCCAGGCAAATTACATAAACTGTTATTGATTTTTAGATAGATGTGTGACTGTCATTGTCTACTGAGAGGCCCAAGAGTTTTTATCAAACCTGCACTTCTAGTTTTTACCACTTCCAAGCTACTCTATAATACAACCGAGTGATTGCAAATTTCTCATTTCTTTTTATCTGCTTTTAAGTTCATTTTAACAGTCTGTATCTGTTTTAGCTGTTTTCCTTCTTGTTTTCTGCTTTAACAGTTAGATAGGCTTTAGATCTAGGGTTGGGAGGGTGGCCTAATGGTTAAGGTGTATGCCTTACAAACACAAGGTGCAGGGTTTGAGTCTCACAAGGGATAATTGGCTAAGCTTAAAATGGCTCGCAAGGGCAGTTAGCTTAGTACTAACCTATGAACCTAAGATGTTTTTGTCTCATTATTTCTGACTCTCCCTCTCTCTCTACATATATATATATATATATATATATATATATATGTGTGTGTGTGTATTTCTTGTGCTTTTCTTGTCTTTGGTGCTGATTGTAACTGTGGTCAAGGAGGATATTACCTCCAAACAGACCCTGGGGACTCTCAAACTAAACACATTGAATTACAGATCACTCTAGACCGAGTTAATTATCAATGTATAGCTTATTACAAAACATCTTGTTTGTCCACTGATGACCAGTTAAGATTCCTGAGTTCTAAATTATCTCCCTCTTAGCAAAAACTCCATTATTTTGGGTGACTTTAACTAACCTTCTCACTTTTTGTAGATAACTTGTCACCTCATCATACTGTACAGGCAACACAGCTGTACAAATATGGAAATGCAGTTAGGAGACTAGGAAACTGGATCAATGACTCCCTCTTTTTTGACCATCATGTGACAATGGTTGTCAGGAAATCCTTTTATTTAGTGCAGCTTATTGTCAAAGGAATATCATCCATATCTAAATAGATAATCATGCCTTATACTCAGCTTTGACCAGACCAGTTATTGATTTCAGTGATCCCTTCATGATGTATCTCACTACACATATCAAGCAATTAAAAATGCCATAACTCTTACAAACTCACAAGCCTAATGTATGTGACCTAACAAGAGAGGCTCAAAGCTCGATTCCTTTGCCCATTGTGTTGTAGACATTTGACATACGAGAGGCAGTCTCTGTCTCACCTGCCATGTCATTAGAGACCCAGTTGTCCTGAACTTCCTGTTTCTCTGTAAGTCCAGTGGCTCCACAAACACCAGAGCCAAGGACTTAAAGTTTCTGTAAGAGATGAATAAAACATGTTGCAGGGATAGGTTTTAACACAGAACCTCTCTAACACTGGATTAAGCTTCCCTTTTATGTTAAGCAGTGCAACTCACTATTTTCCTTTAAATATAACCTAGATAACTGTAAGGGTTTTCACAAATTTATTCCAGCACTGACTGGTACGGACCTCCTGGAAGAAGATAGTACTACTTGAAGGACAGCACAGGCAATTCATAAATGGTCATAAGATTCAATGGCCTTGGAATATATGTGACTATTTCACTGGTTGTAGGCACAAGTGATATAGCTACTTCAGAAAGCAGATACCCTGACTTGTATGAGCCTATAGTATTCAATACTGCCTTTTCAGATAATGACAAACTTGCATAAATAAATAACAAATTCCAAACACAATATCTTGAACTGAATGAATGAACTTTATATAAGCAATAAAGTAGACCATGCATTTAGCCGTATGCAGTGGATAAAATGTAAAATTCCACCACCTGTGAACATCTAAACAAATGATAAATGTGTGTGTATATATTTTTTATATATTTATATAGGGGCAGTTAAAGTGATCTTAACTCATAAACATCGGCAGATGGTCAACAGGTGTGTGATATCAACAGTCTCAGGGCGAATACGCTCCTTCCCCAGGAACTGTGTAATCTTGGGAGTTTATATATATATATATATATATATATATATATATATATGTAAATATATATATATATATATATATATATATATATATATATATATATATATATACATACATATGTGTGTGTGTGTGTGTGTGTGCGTGTGTGTGTGTGTGTGTGTGTGTGTGTGTATGTATATAATTAGCAGGGAATGTGGACATGGGGGGGAGGCTTGCCTCCCTGCAGATAACAATGTTTTTATATTTTTTTATATAGTGTTATGTCCCTTTTCTATACCCAGAGCAATGGGTGATCTTTTGCCATACCACAAACCAGGAATAACCTGTTGCTATGGACAGGTGTGTGATGCCTGTGCCCTGGCCCAGCAATCAAGGAGCTTCAATCCTCATCACTAACACCAGAGAGGGCATCTCATATATGAAGGAAAGGATAACAAATGCACACAGTAAAGTGCAATTTCCCTTAAGAGCACACAGAGATCACAATCAGTCTGGGGCTGGTCATTCCCTTGCTCTCCAGGTCCCCAATAAGACTCCCCACTGGCACAGCTATAGGGTCCAGATCTCAGCCTAGTGGGCAAGCTAAAACCTCTAGCACCCTCTCTGTCCAACCAGTGCTTCGTGTCCCTGCCCAAGTAGCTGACATACACACACACACACTCTCACACTTTGAAAAGAGTTTATACAACCACACATACACTCTTGGGGAAGGCTGGCACAGGTTCTCCAGCTGTGCCCCCTTTTCCCAGACTATATGGTAGTACCCTGCCACCACCCACTAATAATTATCAGCTACTCAAAGGCCCTTAAAAGGGTGTCCAATTATTACTGTGCAATATTATTATCCAATTGGTAAGTGTAACTAAACATTCAAGGCTTATTTGGAGTGACTTGTACAGTCATCACTATAAATATGCAATGTACTTTAGAGCTTAAACTATCTCTACACAAAACAACCACAGTTGAAAGGTTTTAAAATATTTAATAATAAATAATAAAAACACAAGACAATACTTCTTACCACACAGTGCTAGTCAAGAGTTCAGAGATCACAGAGAAATACTTAAAATAATTCAGTAGTACAGTTCTGACATCACAGAAAAACACCTAGTCTAATCTGTCTAGTTCCTAGCTATATCTAAAAGAAAACACAGGTCTAAAATAACTTACATAAGAAAAACAGGCAGAGTGCTGATGAGTTGGATGGTCAAGACAAAACATGCTTAATAATCTCTGTCTCTCTCTCTCTGTTTAATTGAAATTGAAGCAGCAATTTACATTACATCATTCTTCACACTTTCCTGGGGTTCCCAGGCAACACATTACACCATTCTTCACACTTTCCTGGGTTCCCAGGCTAACAGAAACTGCATTTACATTCTTAACATCCCCTTTTGTTATCTTGCAGCTAGTCAGGAGCAGAGCAATAAAATGCATTTGCATGTTTAAATCTAGCAATTTAACTCTTGGTTAAAACAATAGAAAGAATTTATTCATCTAGACTTTTCAGCACCACTGTCTACATCAAAGGGTCACCACATGCTTTACTTTGGTCAGTAGAGTGCATTATTGTCACATTTATTTCCAGTTCCACATGTAACAATATTTCTTTACATTTAAGACAACAAGTCTGCAGTTTACATTCATATTTACAAATGACAGAATTATCTGCAAAATTCTATCTGGCTAGGCTGGCAGCCTTCACATCCCCCCACCCCCAGTAGAGAACTCAAGCTAGTTTTTCAAGTGGCCCTTGAGAAACTCTGCTTGAGAGGATTAGGTTTATCTGAGTGTACCTTACCCCCATCCCTGTCTTGAGAGTCCATCTGCACTGGCATTGCTACTCCCACTGCGGTGCTGCACTGACATATGATATGCTTGCAACCCTAGACTCCATCTTAGCAATTTAACATTTTACTAGCTGTCTCTGTTTAACCATGTTAGGGGGTTGTGATCTGTCATAACAGTGAATTTCCTTCCATACAGATAAAGCTGAAGTTTCTGCAGTGCCCACACTATGGCTAGACATTCCTTTTCTACAGCTGCATAGCATTACTCCCTGGATTAGACCCTACGACTGAGATAAACCACTGGGTGCTCTTCTCCCTCTGAAGAAATCTGGATAAATACAGCCCCCACCCCATTGTTTGAAGTATCCACCTTCACAATAAATTATTTGCTGTAATCTGGAGTGGCTAACACAGGGAGTCCTCCCAAAGCTTCTTTAAGCTTCTGGAATGCCTGCTCATATGCTGGGGTCCACACTACTTTATCTGGCCTGTTTTTTCTTATCATGTCTGTAAGGGGAGCAGCTATGGTACTATTACTGGGAACAAACTTTCTGTAGTACCCTGCTGTCCCTAAAAATGCCCTCACCTGCTTTTTGGTAACGGGTGCAGGCCATGCCTGAATGGCTTCCACTTTGGCAGGTTCTGGCCTTATCGTACCACTCCCCACTCTATGTCCTAGGTAGAATACCTCTGCCATACCCATCTGACATTTGATCAGCTTAATAGTCAACCCTGCCCTCTGCAGTCTACCCAGCACCTCCCAGACATGCTGAAGGTGCTCTGGCCAAGAATGGCTGTAGCTGGCAATATCATCTAGGTAAGCAAGGGCAAACCCTCCTGTTCCTGATGGGATACAATCTACCAGCCACTGGAAAGCTGCTGGGGAATTCTTCATCCCAAAGGGCATCTTTGTGAACTCATACAAGCCAAAAGGAGTCACAAAGGCTGACTTCTCTCTAGCACTGGGAGTCAAGGGCACCTGCCAGTAACCCTTGGTAAGATTAATGGTTGTAAGACACTTAGCCCCACCTAGCTGCTCTAGTGCTTCATCTGTTCTAGGCATGTGGTAAGCATCTGACTCTGTGTAACTATTTAATTTTCTGTATTCCACACAGAACATGGTGCTGCCATCCTTCTTTGGCACCAGCACCACTGGGGAGGCCCAGGGACTGTTGGACTCTTGAATCACCCCTAGTTCCAACATCTCATGTACCTCCTCCCTCAGAGTCTGTTTGACTCTCTCAGGCACTCTATAAGGGGCCTGCCTAATAGGCCTTTGGGGTCCTGTATCCACTTTGTGCTGCCCCAGGTGGGTGCACCCTGATTTCCTAGTGAACATGTCCCCAAATTCCTGCAACACTGCTCAGATATCTTGAACCTAGGTAGGGGATGGCTGCTGGGACATTGCTACCCCTTCCACTGAGGTGTCAGCCCGAGCTTCACTGAGGAGATCAGTCCCCAGATCTCACTCAGACTCCTCCTGCAATCCACTGCAAATGCTCAGCACAAGGGCCTCCCTATCATGGTAAGGTTTCAGTATGTTAACATGGTACAGTTTGTGCCCCTGCCATCTGCCTAGCAGTTCCACCATGTAGTTTACATCATTTACCTTTCTTACCACCTTGTAGGGTCCCTCCCAAGCTGCTTGCAGCTTGTTGTGTCTGACAGGAATAAGAACCACTACCTGCTGCCCCACAGCATGCTCTCTAGCTTGACCATTCCTGTCATACCACACCTTTTTCTGTTGTTGGGCTTCTGACAGGTTCTCCTGGCCCAAACCTATGAGTTCTCTGAGCCTTGTCCTGAGGTTTAGAATGTATGTCACAACAGACTCCTTGTGAGACTCGCACTCACCTTCCCACTCATCTCGAATTAAATCTAGAGGCCCCTCACCCTATGCCCATACAGCAACTCAAAGGGTTAAAAACCTGTGGATTCCTGGGGAACCTCTCTGTAAGAAAACAACAGATGGGGTAAATATTTGTCACACTCCCTCTTAAACTGATCTGCAAATGCCCATAGCATGGACTTGATTATAAAGTGTAACCTCTCAACAAAACCATTAGTCTGGGGATGGTAGATGGTGGTCTTCATGTGCTTCAGCCCACAGGACTTCTACAGACAAGTCAGCAGGTCTGACATAAAATTGGCACCTCTGTCAGTCAGTATTTTTTTTTGGGAAACCTACCCTGCTGAAAATCTCTAACAATACATTTGCTACTTTCTCTGCCTCAGTGGAGGACAAAGCCACTGCCTCAGGGTATCTGGTAGCATAATCCACTACCACTAGGATATACGTTTTCCCTGTAGGGAATATCATGGGCTATGGCTAGAAGTGCCAGATGGTACACTCTAGGCACTATCAACTGCTGTACTCTCTCACCTTCTAGCCCTTCCTCAGGGGTCCACTCTCTGTATAGTAACCCTTTGTTCCAGTATACAGATTCCCCCTTTCCTTGAGAATTAGGTGCCTTCCTAGCTACCTGCCTCAGGCCTTGCAATGTAGGGTCTGAGAGCTGAGCCTGTCTCAACTCTCTCCTTATAACCCTTCCCAGCTCCCCTTCCACAGGAAGTCTGGCATCCTCTGTCAGTAAGCCAGTTGGTAACCCATTGAGTGACATAGGGATTAATGCCCAGCTTAGTAAATTTATCTATGATTCCAGAGTGGGAAATGGTGTTGAAGGCCTTGGCGAGGTCAAGATAGGCTGTGTGGACTGCCTTAACCTCATCCACAGCTCTGGAGACTGATTTGAAGAAGTCAATTAGGTTGAGGAGACAAGATCAGCCCTTCACAAACCCAAAATGGGTGGGGTCCAGTGTTTGAAGGTTGCCAATGTCTTTGTTTATAAGTTCCATGATAATACGTTCCATGACACTGCAGATCAGGCTCGTCAATCTGATGGGGTGGTAGTTCCCAGGATCCAAGTGCACACACTCAAGTCACTCATCAGCAATTACTGGTATGATTCAGTCATAATACATGTTGGAGTGAATGACTTGAGACATACCTCTCTGGACTATATGAAGAGAGACATGATAAAGCTCTCCGATTATGTGTGCCAAGCAGGTATGTCCCTAACCCTAAGCAGCGTTACCTAGGATGATGCCAAAATACAGACAAAATATTATTGATTTTAACAATTGGCTTAGCTTCTGGTGTCTCTCCAATGGGATCCAATATCTGTCAGCCTGGGAAAACATGG
Source organism: Protopterus annectens (assembly GCF_019279795.1). Lineage (NCBI taxonomy): Eukaryota > Metazoa > Chordata > Ceratodontiformes > Protopteridae > Protopterus > Protopterus annectens. Next base: position 478,495,903 of record NC_056739.1, read on the forward strand.
TTGACAGACCTCGATACTTCACCAGAGATGGCCTTCACCCGTCTCCTCAAGGCTTTATAATATTTGCAGACACTTGCCTCCCTATACAGCCTTCTTTAGGCTATGTCAAATCAACGAAATGTCTGACATAGAAAAATACCCTAGAAACAAACTCAAGGTCATGCTGCTTAATGCTAGGAGCCTAAACAGTAAACTGCACTCCCTGGAAGCACTCCTCACCTTGGAAGATGCTAACATCTGTGTAGTAACTGAGATTTGATTCAAGGCCAGAGAGAATACCTCAGCCATGCAGTGCACAATGCCTTGCACACATTCAGACCCCAAAATGAGCATGAAAGAACCAAAGGTGAAGGTGTATTCATTTTCATTAAATCCAAATACACGTCATGACTGGTGACATAGTATGATTCTCTTGAGCTACTCTAGATCAAAATAACTATAGGCAAAACACCCTACCACATCATAGCTAGCTGCAGGTCCTCACCATGAACCAGAATAAACACACCACCTACTTGGACTTGCTTGAATTGCACAGTATACAACCAAACACCTTTGTCATGGGAGACTTCAACTACTCATCCATCAGTTGGGTAGCTTACATGTGCACAAATATGACCACACTGAGATTTCTGGACTTTGTTAACTCAAATGCACTAGAACAGTTAGTCTGCACCCCACAAATGGGTTCAAAAGTCCTTGACTTAGTACTTACCAACATGGGGGGCACTGTACTACCCCCTGCACTACCACCAGTGTGCTGCCCTCCCTAGTAAATTCAGACTATAAATCTGTCTCATTTGAAGTAAAGATCAGACCTGACACCCACATAGGAGCAAAAAACAAATCCTCCAAAGTGAACTATCCCCTCTTAAGCGATGGTATAAATGGTTTCAAAGCACCTGCTAACACAGACAATAATGACTCTTATGCAGATAAATATGCAAACCCCCTATATAGCCACTTGAGCAAATGTATTGACTTGTAAGTACCTGACAGGATTAAAACCAGGTCCTCTCACAAAAACAAGCCACCCTGGTGGACTGAAAGTATAAATAAGTTATATAACAAAAGAAAGAAACAAGAAGGAATGTGCTTAGCATAGGAAGACTACCCTACACAGCCTAAATAAGAAAATCAGAAACCTTGTAAAGTCCTCTAAAGCAAGTTATGAGACTAGACTGGCATCCCTAGCTAAAGACAATAATAAGGCATTCTTTAGCTACATCCAAAACCCAAAAGGGAATAACCAGCTGTGTGCCAAACTTATATTGGATAGCACCACTCACATGGAACCTGAAGAAATTGCCAATCTACTGGCTGACAGATTTAGCAGCAATCTCATTCCACCCCCCCCCGCCCCACCAGTCATACGCCATAGCATTCCTGATACATGCCTCTACTGTTCATCTCCAAAGAATAGGTCATTCAAGAGCTCTCCAAGGCCAAACATATGGCCTCTATGGGACCAGATAACATCCCAGGCTGTATACTAAACAATATAAAATGAGACTTAGCAGAACCACTTAGCTGTCTCTTTAACCACAGTCTGAGCACTGGTTTTGTGCCAGAGGAGTGGAGAACAGTAATAGTAATCCCTCTGCTTAAAGGGGGTTCATCAACTGACCCTGGGAACTATAGCCCTATTAGCCTGACCAGCATTATATGCAAGGCCATGGAAAGAATCATCATGGACCTTATCTACCAGGACATAGGCAACCTTCAAACTCTTGACCCAACAAAGTTTGGTTTCATCAAAGGTAGATCTTGCTTATTAAACCTGGATGAGAGTAAGGCAGTGCACACCACCCATCTTGATTTTGCCATGGCATTTGACACAATTCCACACTCAGGGATCATTGAGAAACTCTCCCAGCTGAGTATCAATCCATTTATCACTAAATGGGTAGCAAACTGGCTCACTGATAGAATGCACACTGTTAAAGTTGGGAAGCCACCTCCACCAGCAGACCATGTACCAGTGGTGTACCACAAGGATCTGTACTGGGCCCTCTGCTATTTAGAATTTATTTTTCTGAAGTCCAGTCAAAAGCTGTTGGCCTGTGACTTACTAAGTTTGTAGATGACTGTAAACTAGGCACAATCATAGAGTCCCCCAACAACATCAACAAATTACAGAAGATTCTGACACAGACAAATGACTGGTACCAGGGTCATGGACTGAAACTAAATGCAAAAAGCGCTTCATTACCCCCTTTGACAGAGAAGTAGCCCCTGCTAGTTACAATATAGACAGCACCCCTCTAACCTCAAACACAGTGGTACATGGCTTGTGAACACAGGTCAATAGCAAACTAAACTTCGATCATCATGTGTCCATAGTAGTAGGGAAAGTCTTCTACACTGCCCATTTCATAAATACGGCATCACATCCAAGACCAGTGATGTCATTATTCTGCCTTACTCAGCCTTATCAGACCACTGATTGACTACAATGCTCCCTTCTGTATGTACCTGCAGCTGGAGAGACTACAGAAGTTTCTAACCAAGAGAAGTCAGGGCCTCCAAGACGTGACCTAAATTGAAAGACTGAAAGCCCTACCACTGTACTCTGTATCGTACAGGCTGCTGACAGGTAACCTGTGCCTGGCCTATAGAGCAGTCTTGGATGCTGCCCTAATGGAAATGGTGCATGTCCGCATCTACTTCACTACTCAAATGCCCACATCACCAACTTTCACTTCACCGAGACCAATGGACAGACAAATTAAAAGACCAACATCTGGAACACTGACTTCCAACTTGAGGTAAGCAACCACTTGGCCATCCCAACTAAAAACAAAAAAACAACAAAAGTAAACTCACCCATGTGGAGGGTTTGCCCCCCCACACCCCCCAAACTAAATATACCAACTTCAAGATTGCACTACCACGGTGATAAGGGGCAAAGCTCAACAGGATGAGGAAGCAGTTACTTACCTCAAGTGGAATGTCGGTGTTCAAGATGTCGATCTTCTGATTTGTTGGGCCATTGGTCTCAATGAAGTGAAAGTCGGTGATGTAGGTGTTCAAGTAAGTGAAGCAGACCCATATATATATATATATATATATATATATATATATATATATATATATGTATGTATATGCCTAAATAGTTCCTAACTTCAGGATATAAAAATCAATGAAAATGTTATCTTTATGATGAATTCTAACTACTCAAGCACTGATTATGTAAACTGCTTAACATCAAATAAATGCCTAAATTATTCTTAATCAGCTATGTTAGCCTAAACAACTTTGAAGGATTAGTAATAAATCCAGCTAGACATAGCAATGTATGTTAGATATCATGCTGACAAACTAAAGATCTTTTTGTTACATGGTCATGGTTATAGACTCTCTCTGGGATTCAATAAACTCTATGCAGGAATAGCACTATTCCTGCACAGAGTGATTTGTGTCTGTATAGCACAGCAGCATGCCTTGCATATTCATGAAAGTTCATTGCTGTCTAACCTACACGGACACAAACCATGAACGAGTACAGGGGGTGTGTTCAACTAGTGCACGGACATTGAACACACCCCCTGAACTCAGAAAGTGATGTACTGCAATTCTAATGTGATCTGGCACAATATTAGAGAATTTCTCAAATATTATACAAGTATTTCAGTGTCTGCAGACACTGAAATGAAATTAATGATCATTTCAGTGTCCACGGACACTGAAATACATATGGCAGCAGGAAAGCAATGCAGGGGGTGTGTGACAGGTTCTGTGACACATCCCCTGCATTGCAAAAGTGCCATATGACACCTTGTCAACCTGCTAAAGCAGGAAATATGTACAAAAGCACAAATAATGGTGGATAAATCCCGGAAAAGGGACACATCATGCATATTGCCCTCACAAACTGAGAAAGATGATAGAAAATAGGTCATGCATTAACATGAATTACTGAAGGATAGAAGTCTGAAAGCAAATGTATGCCAATATTCCCTGACAGCAGTCTATGTGGACAAAGGCACAAATAATGGGTGGGACAAAACAGTAAAAATTGGGACACATCTGAAATATTGCCCTCACACACTTAAAAAGTTGATAGAAACCAGGATATGTATTAGCAGGATTCTCTGAAGGATAGACCCCTGAAAACCAAATGTATGCCATTATTTCTTGATTGCAGTCCTCAATGACTTGTCAGAACACCACAATACTCACTGTACAACATAATAATATAATAATATTAATAATATTATAATTGCTTTTTTAGGCTGAAGAATGTTTAAACATAGTTAAGCAGGTGTGGGCATTATGGCCCTCTGCTTACCATAGCTTAAACATCCCATAGGAGATAAATATAAATATACAAGAGAAATTCCCAAGCTGAGATAGTGTAGAGGTTACAGTCCCGGCTTTACATGCAGGTGTTCACAGTTGGAGTACCAAAACAGGCACGTTATTTTTATATAGGAAAGCAGTGTTAAAATTATTTTTTAAACCTAAATTATGTACTAACTGTTTTTGTCAACCAGGGTAGTACAGCTGGTGTACAGTGTAAGTGTGAGTGCATATAACATGTAAAACCACCCATGTACTCAAAAGGGTCCCATACTGTATAGTCACACCCCTTGTCAATGTAAGGAAAGCACATAGAGGGATAGTCATGTAAAGTACATCATATACACTTAAATGAAGTCAGTCTTGTTAGTTATTATGAATATAAGGCTGAAATTAATTCTGTTGTAAATATGCTGAAAGAAAAAGTTTGCTTGAATATATGTATAGAGTTTAAAATGTGCATTCATACTATATGTATAACAGACAGGCTTCTCTTCACAGCATCAAAAAGAAAATGCCTAACAAAGCAATATTGGAAAACAAGCATTACATGATTTTCTCATGTTTGCAGAACCAATAACAGACATCCTTTTTTATAAATTCAGCAATACGTGATGTTTTTTCTATAGGAACAGCTTATACAGATGTTTCCTTTCAGAATAGCATTCTCACATCAGCAAAAGTGCTTAAATCACAAAAGGACAATAGAAAAGTCTAAAAACAGACATTATGTGACTTCCCACAGAAGGCAAGAAAAACATACCAAGAGGAAATGTGTGTGTGACTAGCTCTCTATATAGCAATCGTAATAATTCAGTTATGTGAGAGAAGGACAGAGAGAGCTATTTTGTAGAAGTCATTCATATCTGTAATGAAGGAAAACTTTGTAAATATATGCTACAAATCTGACAGACTATGTGTGGTTTGTTATAAAATAAGTTATCTGTAACTGGGCTTATAGCTGCAAAATATATTTCTTTATCAGTGTGCAATTTGAAAGGCTTGGTGCTTTAAACAGACTACAGATGGAGTCATGCAAAGCTCTGTGTCTCTGATTCAGCAGTAAACAGCAGAGCAAGACTATGTGCCTTAAGAAGATTTTGGATCCAGCAGGCATAGGAGCAGAGCACGCAAATTAAAATATTTTTTTCAATGGTGACCCTTTGACAATGTTCCTAGCCTGTATCTGTAAACAGGGGGAGTGAATGGGTAATGCCTTGTATAAGGTTACTCCTGTAAAAGCACAGTAACTAACATTTATGTGAAGTACTTCAGATTTCTACAATTTTCTACAGTTTGTAGCAATACAGTTCAATAGACGTCTAAATCTGGTGAGACTGCATTGCAGAAAGGTGGAGCAGTTCCATAAATTCTCCAGAAAAGGTACAAGACAAAGTTGTAAGACTGAAACTGCCAGTTTTGCTGTACCAACTTTATAATTGACTACAGAGACTTTTCAACCATCTACAGTAAAGCAGCTTGGCCATCTGCCTCTCTGTTGACTGGTAAGAAAATTATTCTGTGTTACATACAGTATGAATGCCATAGAGGTAATAATAATAACAGAATAAATGTATATATTGCATATTAGCAAATGTAAAACCTTATTAGGGCAAGTTAGTAGTAAGGCATTATCCAAATGGATTGCAAGTTGATAGTAAGGCATTATGCAAATGGATTACAATATTTGACTGGTATCTGAAACAAAATCATGTGTGGTATAAAAAAATGTTAATTGTGTGTACAATGTCATAAAAGTACAGTGCATGACATTATCCAAAGGTTAGACTGTACAGACAAAAATTCTAAATTAAAGAAATAAGAAAAGTTAATATGTTGACATTATATTCAAATGTTAGACAGTTATGTTCTGTCACCAGTTGTAAAAGGTTTATTTCAGTGTTGCAACAACAGTCAAATCAGTTACTGATAGAACCTCTAGTATATTTTGTTACAAAAGAATGTAGTAAACTTCTAAAAGATAGACACAATGAGTTCAGGAAGTGTAGACAAGTTATACATACATCTTTTCAAAAGTGCATAGGAGTTTCAAATTCAGCAGAACAGCTTACTAAAGAATGTCAGAAAGACCATGCAATATTACAGGAAACTATTCAACAGCAGTTGCAGGATAAAGGAAATAAATTAGCTAAACTGACAGAGACTGACTCCCTCCATATAACAGCTGAGCTTAAAAAGAACAGGAAACTACAGCTAATTTGTACAAAAGAAATATATTTTATAATATGTTTATGTTTTGAAAATGGTTAAGCATACATAGTAGGATGGTAGGGACAAATCATTCTTAAATGTTTTACTTTCATTCAGTTAAAGCAAGACATTTATCAGTAGTACAGTAAAATTGACCATATAACTGCTATTCTCGTAGCATTGTCAAAAGGTACTCAACAGTTTAGTGTATAAAAATTAAATAGAAATAGTTACACAAAACAGTTCTAGTGCATAAAATTAAATGAAAATAGTTAATAAGAGTAAATATTTCAAGTCACAAGACTGACATGCTTGTATAAAGATATACAGATACAAGACAGACATGCATGTATGTTCTTTTCATCTAGAGTACATTTGTTTACAATGAACAAAAGCAAAAGGCAGACAACAGCAAATATAAATAATGTAAATATAAACATGTGTTAGGTAAGCTAATATCTATTTTGTTTTTTACAATTTTTTTATAATTGTATAGTAACACCAAACAGCTGAAGTTCTGAATTTTAAAAAGAAAATCACAGATGGTATTAGTCAAACAGTTTTTGTAAAATTAATGGCAGGACAGTTAAATAAATAAATACTGAAAACCATGTAAGCTAATTATAAAATAATGTCTATTTATGTAGTATAAATGCATAGTTATGCAAATCATAATCAGATTCAAGGAAAAATGCTAAAAGAATTAACTATAGTTTATAGAGTATAAAATGTGAGCTCAGACCTTCCTAGACTAGATTAATAGTTACAGGAAATGTTGGAAAGATAAGATAAACAAGACTGATTGCCAGACAAGTAGCCTGAGTTTTTTCTAAAGCATTATTGTTATTAAAACATAATTGTTAAAATGTTCACGTGCAACACTATTTGGTAATTGTAATAAAATGTCACAATTGTGCATAGATGTCACTTATAATCTGTTTGCAAGTAAATATTATCAAGTACAGCCAGCAAATGGGCTATAGTATACATACAGTTCAAATCAATTATGCAGAAGGTTATATATACCTACTAGTGGTAATAAACAACAAAAGCTTTATAAAAAAATATCAAATCAGACAGGGGTCTATAGTTTGGTAGCCTAGTGGAGCAGATGTGTGGCCAAAGTATTGGGCTGGTGTACATTCTAAAGCAAATAAACAATACTGTAGTATACTACAGGGGAGGGCCACTTTCTCAGCTTTACACTGACTGTATAAGCAGTACTACACAAGGGTCTGAAATAAAGCTACAGAAAAAAAAACATATTTCATTCCTTCTTGACAATACTCTTTTGGGGGAGGGAAAAACAGGTATTAGTGTATTAGAAATACTGGCAAACTGGATTAAACATGACAGGATAAGATATTTTACAAGTTGTTAATAGCTATCATAATGGTTATTATTGTATTGTTTAGTATTAAATTGTATTTGCAACATGTTAAACTGTAAAGCTATACAAGAGATGGTTTAAAAAAACAAAAGCTGATTTAAAATTGCTGCATTACAGCTATACAAGAGAAAGTAAAGATATGTAAAAAATTGAACAAGATTGGTCACTATTTTTAATATGTTTTTGGCAAAACAATGTTGGTATAAAAAAGCATGAATATTTTTAATTGTTGAGTATGTAGTTTAAAATAACAGGACATATGCATTTGGTGCCAGTTCCACTAGATATTTTTAAAGAGACATAAACATTTTTCAAGATTTTGCTTAATATTAATGTTATTAAATTTGTAAGATTAGACTAAATGTACTTTATAGTCTTTGTATGTACAAATGCAGAAGAATTCAGTACAAAGTATTGTCTTTGTATGTACAAATGCAGAATAATTCAGTACAAATTATAGTATCTGTATGTACAAATACAGAAGAATTCAGTACAAATGAAATTATGTGTAGAGAAAAAAATGGGTCCAGGATACTTACTAAATTGAAATGCATGAATAGCAAACAGTCTGTGTAAATATATACTGTACAGGAAGTTCATTATCACTGGTTTCAAGATCTGTACTAGTACTGGTTACCCCAGCTACAGAAAAAAATTATATTAAAATATTGTATTCATACAGCTAATGGATAATATGTAAATAGCATTCTTCAGTGTATACTTCACTGTCAACTAAAGTGTATGGGCAGTTTAGAAATGTTATGGTTAAAATGACATTGAAACTGTATATTTTCAGTAGTGTATAAATGCTTGCAGTAGCACATAGTTCTTGTCTCTTATAATTAATTCAACAGTTGCAAAGAGTTAACAAAACAGTTCTAAGTCATAAATTAAATTCTGTGATTGCCAAAGAATAAATTAATCAAATTAAAAAATAAAATTAAAGCAGACACAGCTCATAACTGATAAAATATTTTCACAGAATGGTCTGCAAAAGAAAAAGTTGTTAAATACATTCGGTTTTGGTAGTAATACTTTTATCATTGTATTGACTATGTAAAATTGCATTTTGATTTGTTGTATCAAAAGAAGACTAAAGGTTTTGTTTCTTAATGTGTTTTCTATATAGAATGTTTTGAGTATGTTTAAAAACAGAGGGAATTATTAGATATTATGAATATAAGGCTGAAACTAATTCTGTTGTAAATATGCTGAAAGAAAAAGTTTGCTTGAATACATGTATAGAGTTTAAAATGTGCATTCATACTATATGTATAACAGACAGGCTTCTCTTCACAGCATCAGAAAGAAAATGCCTAACAAAGCAATATTGGAAAACAAGCATTACATGATTTTCTCATGTTTGCAGAACCAATAACAGACATCCTTTTTTATAAATTCAGCAATACATGATGTTTTTTCTATAGGAACAACTTATACAGATGTTTCCTTTCAGAATGGAATCCTCACATCAGCAAAAGTGCTTAAATCACAAAAGGACAATAGAAAAGTCTAAAAACAGACATTATGTGACTTCCCACAGAAGGCCAGAAAAACATACCAAGAGGAAATGTGTGTGTGATTAGCTCTCTATATAGCAATTGTAGTAATTCAGTTATGTGAGAGAAGGACAGAGAGAGGTATTCTGTAGAAGTCATCATTCATATCTGTAATGAAGGAAAACTTTGTAAATATATGCTACAAATCTGACAGACTACGCGTGGTTTGCTAAAAAATAAGCTATCTGTAACTGTGCTTATAGCTGCAAAATATATTTCTTTATCAGTGTGCAATTTGAAAGGCTTGGTGCTTTAAACAGACTACAGATGGAGTCATGCAAAGCTCTGTGTCTCTGATTCATCAGTAAACAGCAAAGCAAGACTGTGTGTCTTAAGAAGATTTTGGATCCAGCAGGCATAGGAGCAGAGCATGCGAATTAAAATACGTTTTCAAGTCTTCTGATATATTAAAAAAATTAAAAGTGAGCAATGGTTAGCAATGCTCAGCTATGCTAAGCAGGTGTAACCATTGTTAAGATGTGAATGCTAAGTGGCAGGTAGTTCAGCTAAGTGGATTTACGCACTGTTAAACACTGCTCAACAACTTCCCCTTTCAGCAGTGTTAAAACCAGTTTAGCAGATTTGTGCACTGCTTAGCTGAGCTTAACCTTTTCAAAATAGTCAATGACAGCAAAGGGCAGGGATATCACACTATTTAAATGGTGCAAGCAGGAATACAGCCATAATCTGTTATAGTCTATCTGTGCAGATACAATGGCTGGTGTAAAAGTGGGATTGCGTTTTTGTGCGCAATGCTGGAGCATTCTGGAGTCCAGGGTCATGGCTGGACTCCTAGCTAAAAACCATGAGGAGAGACTGCTGTAGGGTGAGTACCAGGGTTCCCAATATAAAGTGGAGGCTTGGGACAGTCTTACACATCACCTCACCAGTGCTACTAGCATCCCCCTGACTGGTGAGCAGGTACGGCACCACCATGCCAACCTAAAGCATAGGAAGGGGGCTCTCTTGGACCAGTGGATCCAAGATGGATGAGACCAGAATGCTCCAGTAGTGTGTAAGTATTACTATCAAGTAGTTTGTAGCAAATACTAGCCTGAGAATGTGATTGTCAGATATGCATAATGTGTGTTTTTCTCCCCTACAGCTGCAGCAGAGAGGGTTGTGCATGTGGAAGCCCATGGTGACAGACTGCTGAGGCTGCACCGACAGGCTGGTGAGTACAAAACTATTTTGTGGTATATTGTTAAAATAGATAAGAAGGAGTACATTGCTTCCTGCAAGTAGGTATACTGTTACTGTGTGAACTGAATAAATAAAAAAAATATGACTGACAAATATTGAAGTACAATAAAGACCCTTTAAAAACTGTTGTTTATTCTGGTATGTTGTTGTAGACATATATAGAATGTATACATGTTATTCACAGAAAATATGGCTGTGACAGCATACATTAACTGAGGTTCATCTGTGAACAAGCTGTTAGGAGAAACAGTAGATGGTGTAGCTGTAAAACGAGATATAAATTCAATGTCAAATATATACTGCACTAAGCTCTGAACCTCGAATAGTAATATGGAATGAATCAATGTGTGTACCATGCAGCATTGCCTTGTGTTAATCTTCGCTTTCCAGGTTATGGTAATCCAAAGGAGTAATGCACAGTACAATAACTATCTGTCATGCATGCATCACAGGATTACAAGTTCAGACTGTCTAACCAAGAAACTATTAAATAGAAATCATTGAAAAAAGAAACAACAGTTCCTCAGTAGCTCAGTCTGATGAAAAATAGCTTAGTTGTTAATTTTGCAGACCCATACACGGTTTGAATCCAGGGAGTGGTACTAAGATATGTGCATATCTACACACAAGAATCAGGAATAAACTTAAAAATAGTCAGGTAGTGTTAACGGGTATTTTCCCCACAGGTTTTACAGGTAAGTAACTGTTGCCAGTAGCTGCATGAAGAGTATACTAATAATCTGTGAACAACTGTTCAATTCTCCCACCACATACCTGCAAATGACAGCAGGGTAGGTACATAAAATATGCACTCTTCCCAAATCATACCTCTCAACTGTACAGATATTCCCTGACTATCCAGATATTTGTCTCAGATCTTTTGGTCCATTTTACATAAAGTAGTGGTGTCATGGCAAATCAGTGGCAAACAATTATAGACTGAAGTTAGAAAATAATGATAGACATACAAGTGTCAGATATCATATCCATCAGAAAAGCCATGCAAATGCAAAACCTGTTATTTTATCAACTTTCTAAGTTTGTACGAGCAATATCTAAAAATTGTCCATATGTATGGGCCTTTGTCCCACTCTTATGTATGGCTTTGTCCAGATGTCTTGCTCTAAGAGGTTGAGAGGTATGTTTCTGATACATGTCTCTCAAGTGTCACATTGTCATGGCTAGTGGCCACTGCTGCAAATAATTCTGGACACAGATAGGAAACCAGTCAATGTATGCCAGTAGCACACTCACATAACAGCAGTTAGGGTACCCCTCCTGTGCCAGATATGTAACCCTGACACAGTTTGCCTCATACAATTCCAGGCTGAGAGGTCATTTGGCTCATACCATTCCAGGCTGACAGGTATGTTTGTATTACAGAAGTTATGGCCATAGGTACATGTAAAGTGAGGGAAGACCCATAGAGTATTGAGCAGTACTGTTGTGGAAAATAGAAGCATAAACAGTTGTTAATGGATTTTCTGTCTCTCCCCACTCCTCATCTGCATCAATAATTATTACTCATTTACTACAGGTATGTTGTGCTCCAACCCTAATGTTGGGACTCGTGCTATGTAATTGTTAATATGTTTGATTGCTTGCATGTTAACATATCTTGTTCAAATACCATTGTTGGTGGCCTATTGCCATCAGTGTTACTGGCATGCTGTTACAATGCATACTGTTGTTCCATTTATGCACGTGTTCTGTTAGTGATGCAACTGTTTCAAATCTGTTTTATAGGGTTAATTGGGACACCTATGCATTCTGTTATAACTAATCTTGAAATGTGTTGTGCATGACTAACCAACATATTTTGTAAAACCTCAATGCCATAGCGTGTTTGAGAATGCAGATCCCAGTGGATCCACCTGTCCCACCTCATCTGGCTGTGACACTGGGCCCCAGCACATCTGGGACCTAACCCAGATGTCCGTTCGCTGGTCTTGCACCACCTTCAGGTGGAATCGCTGTAGGGGGTGGGGCCTGTCCCCCCCAGGAGCAGACTTGGACAGGAAGCTGTCAGATGCAATCAGGTCTGAGGTTTGGTGCACAGCACCCTTTGATCTGAGTTTGGAGAGCAGCTGCACCAGATTAAGGGCTGCCTGGTGCACTTCAAGGGGCAGGCCATCCCTCCTGTCCAGCCGCCAGTACAGCCACCTTTGGGTCCATGAAGGTGCAGTGGTGACTGCCCATGGGTGGGGATCTCAGTCCCACTGTAACCATATGGGAACCCATGGGCTTCAGATTCCCAACCATCCTCCTCATCAAAAGTGTTTACCCCCCTCATGTGTCACATAATACATTGGGCTGCTTTCTTTTCTGTCTGGTCTGTCTCCCTACCCAACCTACCTCCCTAGACGTATCTACAGTCATTCCCCAACATCCCACTCTCACCTTAAAAAAAAAGAAAAGAAAAGGGCATCTGTCCCAAAAAAATATCGCCCCATACATAGCTGTCCATTTTGCACATGTGTCCACTGGACACATGTAATCTGGTCCAATTGGCTTGGCAACACCTTTTTGTTGCCCTCTCCCCTCTCTCTAGGGTATGAGTGTCCAAATTTACCTCCAAATTCTATACAAATGCACAGCTGTTGCTGTATAAGAAATTGACAGCTATGGACCTTCCCTACACCCATCCTGCACATTACTAGCTATCTTTCATATTGTTTTTCCCTCTGGATGACCCTTTTTCACCACTTTCCTATCACCCCTTTTTCTTTTCTTTTAAAGTAATTAGCACAGGTATAAGCAGCAGTAAAAGAGATTAAGCGATGCTAAGTGAAGCCAACACAAATTAAGCATCTCTATGGTTAACCATGTGTTGGCATTGCTTAGCATTGCGCAAACCCATGCAAACCCACTTAAAGCTAATTAAAACTACTTTAATCACTCTGTATCCATCAGCCACTGTTCTGCCTAGCAAAAAAATAATCAGTGCTGCCAAGTCTTGAACCCAAGGCACTGTACACCATAGTCATAACAATATATCACTACACCATTTGAACTGTAGGGATTGTTGCCAATTTTTCAAACATATGATGCAGTAGAGTCATTCAACAGTAGGGAAAAGATTCTGTAGAATCAGTCAGGTTTTGTATATATACATATACACATGTGTATATGTATGGAGATGCATATATATGGAAACATATATACATAATATAAATAGAAATATACATATAATATATATATATATATATATATATATATATATACTCATAACATGTAGTGGAGGCATACCTTAGAACCATACCTCGCAAACTCTTAGTGCAAGAAATCTGGCCAAAGGCTGTTAAAATGGCAGGACAAGAGGCCAAAACTAGGGACATATTTTAAATATTGCTGTTATAAATGTAGAATGTTGCCAAAGTGACAGGGTTTGTTTCAGCATGCATGTTCTGAAGGATGTGAGTTCTGAAACTAAAATATATGTCATCATTTACTGACAGAAATCCTCAGATCATCACAGTGATTTACCAGGGGAATAAAAATAATGAATCTGTGGAACAGACCAGAAATATGAGCAATAAACCTGGACTTTCTGAAACAATCCGGCCAATCGAGAGGTAGGCTCAGAACCCCTTAGTGCAACAAATCTGGACCAAGCCTGACAAAGAGAGGGGAGAAAGCCATGAAAATAGGGACATATCTTAAATACTGTAGTAGATAAGCTGATACAGTTGCTGTAGTAACATCCTCATGTCTGTCCTAACATATTGACTGAAATAGTGCAAGTCCAACACTCAATTACTTCTCACTAGTTAATTACTTAAATCCCCACATCATCTCACTGATGTGTCAGAAATACACAACACTTAAAGGGGCCAGGCAACAGTATATACTCCAAATATCTGGACATAGCATCACATTAGAGAAACTACACTCAGTTGCTAAGCATGTCACCAAGCACCATCCAAACTACAGTCAGACTGACACAACACTAACCTAAATCTGCTATGGGGAATTACACATGTATCTGCAAATATATCAGGCACTATAGGGATGTAACAGCAGTGAAAAACAGACACCATTGTGAAAGTGCATACCCACAATCAATTTCACCACAGTCATCGTGACATACCGGTAAGCCAAATGAACAGTAGAGTATAAGGACTGTGTAAACCAAAACATCTCATCATGTTTGCCACTCACACACTACCCCTGCATATACTGTCTCAATTCATAGTGTAGAATGACACCTGAACATGGTATGGGACATGTGTCAGTCTGCTCCTACAAACATATGTAGCTGATAGACCACCAGAAACTGGAGCAGCATGCACAGTCAGATAGAAAAGGAGCCACAACACATATATCTACCCCCCTCCCTACAGAGGCCAAATAACATTTACACACTACACTGCTACACAATCCTGACAGTCTGTCAACAATCACCAGAAATACACAGAACTCTCAACTGTTCAGAGTCCCACAGAATGTACAGGCTTTCCTCATATATAAGGCCTCTTACACATAACATGTCTGGCATTCTGATACATCATTGGGATGGTATCAGGAATGAAGGCAGTAAATAATGATATACCCTACTGCATGACATCTGGACAAAGCCTGACATACTTGGGAGACAGAGGCCCAAAAACAGGGCATATGTGAAATATTACTGTTATAAACTGAGACAGTTGCTAGTGTTACAGGGTTTGTTGTAACATATTTTTTCTGAGGGATATGAAGTCAGAAACACAAATGGATGATACCATTTGCTGACTGCAATCCCCACAGTATGCTACTGATTTTCCAAAGACAAAAAATGTCTGAGGAACACATCAAACGTGAGAGTCCAACATCTGGCCATTCTGTGGATAGCCCTACAGTTGAGAGTTATGTCAACCACATAACAATGTCAGACTTAAAATCATGCAGAAAAGCCATGTCCAGACAAACTCTGTTAAACTAGCATTAATTCAACTGTATAACAGCAATACTTACATTCTGTTCCTATGTCTGGAACATTCTCCACAGTTTTCATTGTAAGAGCTATTTCCAACTACCCTGTGTGATGCTGTTGTTCACAAACCTCCATGAAGTCCTCCTCACAGGCAAGGAAAAGGGGCAACACCCACATGAAGTACTTAATTACAGGAGTGTGTTGCCATGCCATTGACTATAGGAATAATAACACAGTTGTTCTGCATGCAATTAGCAAATGGGGGACACCAATTGGTGCACAGGCCATCAGCTGCTCATGAGCATTACCTATAAAAGGCAAGCTGCTGCCGATGCAAAACAGATGTATACCCTACATTTTGGAGAGCGAGAGAGACAGATAAACAAACAAACCAACCAACACATATTTGAATCAAACCAACCATACTTGGAAAAAAAAGGTATGCCAAAAGGTAAGCATATAATGGAATGCAGTATGGGTATGTAATAATGGGAAATAGGAAGTTCAACAAATATGTCTCAACAAGACTTGCTGTACTGATATATTGCTTATCAGAACCTATGGCCATAGCATCTGGATTTGTCTGCAGTGACATAGATCCCAGTTCAGGCCCCTGAGTCACCCCAAGAAAGGATGGCTCACATATCACTACTGCTGAAGTGTGTGTTGAACAATACTGACTGTGACACTGCTAGGCCAGCTACTGTGATGTTGTAGATATCCATACGTTAATTGTGAATACAACTGTGATACACATGTTTGTCTCAGAAATGTGAGAGACCTATACAGGGTATTTCCATAGTAAACTACTGTTGCAGATGCGTGTGTTGAACTGCATGTGATATACTGAGCTCATACCATTCAACTGTCCAGTGTTATGCACACTGATCATATGTGTGCTTCATATTTGTAGTCATTTATTCATAGAGTTGTGTTATGTCTGGCAAATCATTGGCAACCTGTGAAGATTGACATTACAACATCTCCTTCTGTTTCTTTTGGCTGTTCCCATTAGGGGTTGCCATGGTGGATCATCTGTCTACATTTTTTCTGTCCTCTGCATCTTGCTCTGTCATACCAACCACCTGTATGTCCTCTATCACCACATCCATACACCTTATCTTAGGCCTTTGTCTTTTCCTATTACCTGGCAGCTTCATCCTTACCATCCTTTTCCCAATATAATCAGCATCCCTCCTCAGCACATGTCCAAACCAATATAATCCCACTACTCCAAACTGTCCAACCTGGGCTGACCCTCTAACATACATATTCCTAATCCTGACCACCCTTGTCACACCCAGTGCAAATCTTAACATCTTTAACTATACAGCCTTTTTGTCAATGCCACTGTCCTGCCTTTTTGTCAATGCCACTGTCTCCAACCCATATAACATAGCTGGTCTTACTACCCTCTTGTAGACCTTCCCTCTCACTCTTAATGGTACTCATCTGTCACAAATCACTCATGACAGTCTTCTCCACCCTCCCCATCCTGCCTGTACTCTTTTCTTCACCTCTCCCTCACACTCATCATTACTCTGAACTGTTGATCCCAAGTATTTAAACTCATCCATCTTTGCAAACTCTACTCCCTGCATCCTCACCATTCCTCTATCCTCCCTCCCATTCACACACATATATTCTGTCTTAGTCCTGTTGACCTTCATTCCTCCCCTCTCTAGAGCATATCTCCACCTCTCCAGGATCTCCTCAACCTGTTCCCTACTCTCACTACAGATCACAATGTCATCTGCAAACATCACAGTCAACGGGGACTCCTGTCTGATCTTGTCTGTCAACTTGTCCATCACCACTGCAAATAAGAAAGGGCTCAGAGCTGATCCCTGATGTAATCCCACCTCCACCTTAAATGCATCTGTCACTCCCACTGCAAAACTCACAGCTGTCACACTACCCTTGTACATATCCTGTAGCACACTTACAGATTCCTCCGTCACACCTGACTTCCTCATACAATACCACAACACCTCTCTAGGCACCATGTCATATGCTTTCTCTAAGTCCACAAAGACACAATGCAACTCTTTCCAACCTTCTCTATACTTCTCCATCAACACTTTCAGAGCAAACATTGCATCTGTAGTGCTTTTTCCTGGCTTGAAACCATACTGCTGATCATTAATCCTCACCTCCCTTGTTAACCTAGATTCACTAATCTTTCCCATAAATTCATGTTGTGACTAATCAGTATTATCCCTCTGTAGTTACTACAGCTCTGCACATCACCCTTATTCTTATAATTGGTACCCAAATACTTTTTCCCCACTCCTCATGCATCCTCTCTCTTTCCAAGATTTCATTAAACAATCTGGTTAAAAGCACCACTGCCATTTCCTCCTAAACACCTCCATGCTTCCACAGGTATGTTATCTGGACCAACAGCCTTTCCATTCTTAATCTTCTTCATAGCTATCCTTACTTCCTCCTTGATAATCCATCGCATTTCCTGATTCACCATGCCCACATCATCCAACCTTCTCTCTCTCTCAGTCTCTTCATTCAACAGCTCCTCAAAGTACTATTTCCATCTGCTCAACACACTCTCCTTACTTGTGAGTACATTTACCTCTTTATCCTTTAGCACCCTTATCTTCAGCACATCCTTCCTAGCTCAGTCCCTCTGTCTAGCCAATCAGTACAGGTCCTTTTCTCCATCCTTAGTATCCAACCTTTCATACAACTCTTCATACACCTCATACTTAGCCTTTGCCACCTCTGTCTTTGCCATGCACCTCATCTCTTTAGACTCCTATCTATTTTTTCATCTCTCTGACAATCCCACTTCTTCTTCACCAACCTCTTTCTCTGTATACTATCCTGTACTTCCTCATTCCACCACCAGGTCTCCTTGTCCTCCTTCCTCTGTCCAGATGTCACACCAAGCACCTTTCTAGTCAACTCCTTTACTAGCTCTGCTGTAGTTACCCAGATATTTGGTAACTCTTCACTGCCACCCACTGCCTGTCTTAACTCTTCCATGAACACAGCCTCACAATCACCCTTTTTCAATTTCCACCATTTGCTCCTTGGTGCTGCCCTCACACTCCTCCTCCTCTTCTTGATCACCAACATCATCCCACAGACCAACATTCCATGCTACCTAACTACACTTTCCCCTGTCACCACTTTTCAACTCTCAAATCTCCTTCAAACTGGCCCTCCTGCATAGGATATAATCCACTTGTGTGCATCTTCCTCCACTCTTGTATGTCACCCTATGCTCCTCTGTCTTGTTAAAATACATATTGACCGCAGCCAGGTCCATCCTTTTTGCAAACTCCACCACCATCTCACCTTTTGCATTCCTTTGCTTAACACCATACCTTCCCATCCCTTCCACACCCCCTCTGTTCCCTTCATCAACATGCCCATTGAAATCTGCTCCAATCACCACTCTCTCACCCTTGGGTACAGTCATCACCACTTCTTCCAACTCACTCCAAAGTTTTTCTGTCTCATCCATTGCACATGCATCTTGGGGAGTATATGCACTAACAACAGTCATTACTACACCATCAATTTCCAGCTTCATAAACATCACTCTATCTAACATTCTTGGCATACTGTTCCTTCAGGATAACCTCCCTACACCATTTCTCCTCCCATCCACACTGTGATAGAGCAATTTAGACCCGACTCCGATACATCTAGCTTTACCACCCTTCCAGCTGGTCTCTTGCACACACAATATATCAACCTTCCTTCTGTCCATCATATCAGCTAGCTATGTCCCCATACCAGTCATACTGCCAACATTAAAAGTTCCTACCCTCATTACCACACTCCTATCCTTTCTCCTCTCTTCCTGCCATATGAGCATCAGACATCCTCCAGGGTATGTTTGTGAATGCAAAGGCTATTCTGCTATCAAATGACTTAAGAGTGTTACAGCAATATTACGAAAGTGTCACAAATTTTTGCCCATCACCCTTCCCATGTATCTGGGGCATCCTCCAGATGTCCTGCTCTAACAGGTTGACAGGAATGACTGAGCAGCAAGAGCATAAATATAGTGTGCCATACTGACATAGAACAGAAATGTATATCAGGTATTACCTGTGCACATGCATGTATGAGTAGGTGTACCTGGCTGCCTCATAACAACAGACATGGGATGCAAAACATCAGGTAAATAAGCTGTACATGTTGTACATGTGTGTAATCTTAGTTTTTGTGCATCCAACAGAGTTAGATTTTTACAGCTACTGGTTGTTGCATTGCCCTGCCACAGACATGGGTACTAAAATAAGCATAATTATCAGGTTGAAATTGGAGAGGTGTCCAACTGTGTTATGACCTTGTGTCCGTGCCTACTACAAACAGCTATATGACCACTTACATAGCTGTATGGACTCAGCAATACCTTACTTGTAAAACCTATCTCCACCAAAGTAGAGTAATCCCCTTTGCTGGACAGCAGCAATACACAAACCACATAATTTGTCACTATATTGGCTATACAGGGCAAAGTAGGAGCAGGCACCAACTTGCCAGCAAGTCAGACTTTGAATGAGCACATAAGGTCACAGGTGGATTACTGTAAGGCTAACTTTGAGTACAAATTGGACACATCCACCAAGGGCAATCACAAGGCTGTCTTCACATATGTCTGCAATCTAAGAGGCAACAACCCAACCAACCCTGTAATGGTGGTCAATCACACCACATACAAAACTACACCATAGCTATAGCCAACCTGCTGCAAAAAGGTTTAGGGCAAACGTCACCCTCCTGGCTCACCATCAGTATAGGTGGATATGCACAGCACCTGCACCTCATCATCAGGGAGCAGGTGCATACTGCCTAATCAAAGTCAACAAAAGCAAGTCTCCATGGGACCTGATAACATTCCTATCTGCATCCTACATGAACACAGGCATATACTTCCAGTTCCATTACACACTTTATGCAAGAACATAAGTATGATGAATGGTGGTTTATGCAATGTACTGGCCCTCATTGGGGACAACATGACACATCAGGACCAGGAGTGCAATGCAGGTTCATACTGTGTTGATAGATGACAGGGGTATGATGTGGTTGTAAGTGGTGGCTAATGATAGGCAATATTGGTGTGCTGACTCTGTAAATAACTCTGGGTAATATCTGAGGTCACGTGATGTGTTTCCCTGTTTATGTCTTCCAGGTGGCATGCAGCATCAGCCAGCATATATTGCAGATGAAAATGCAGCTATCACTGATGCAATAATTCAGCGCCATGTTGTGCTGTTTGGCCATAGCCGACAAAATCTGCAGGAGCAGACTGCCCTGTGGGACAGCCTTGTCCACAGAGTTAACACCTTGGGCCACCATGGCCTCACATGCGATCAGGTCAGGCATTGGGCAAGTAACCTGATATGTTGTGCCCAGCAAAGGATTGTTGCCATGGCCAGGGGCCGTACTGCTACAGGTGGGAGTCCAGCCAGACAGGCCCCACTTAAGCAAAAGAGGAAGTTCCTTGCCAACCTTGGGGCATCCCCCACACAACAGCCAGCACATGAAACACAAGTCGGGCAAGTGGGTGGCACCCATTGAACAGACAAGGAGCGTCCAGGTAAGGCCACAGTGCACATAAATGTAAGCATGCAGCAGTCATACTGTCTTCTATAGAGTATCTAGATGCATATGTCAGATCAAACTGCATTTGTTGGTGGGGTTTATTAATACACATAAGGGGCCATTTATGGTGATGGACAGCAAATTGTGTACTATCATAGCTTGTACTGTACCTGTGCAGAAATGTTGCATTCATCTTGTACCAGTGCCAAACATGAGTCTGCTGACAATACCTCTCCCCCACAACTACATAGGTCCCTCTGGTCTGAATGTGGTACAGCAGCCTGAAGCCGGTGAGTATGTAATGTTCCTGTTGTGGCTCACCAGTACCCCAGGCATGTTAAGGTCATGCATGTGACCATGCACACAACTGTTACTCTCAGCCATTTTGCAATATCTGCATGTTCACTTGTGGTGGGATTAACAGCATTGCATCACAGTGGTCATCACAGGGGCCTATTTGCATGAGATGTCACTTATCTGTAGCATACCTCACAATCTTTCATTGCAAGAAATCTGGACAAAGACTGATAAAATGAGGGTATGAACGCCCAAAACTAGGGACATATTTTATAAATTAGTGTTATACAGTGCATATAAATGGTGTACAAACACCTGTTAGAATGCCACATGTTTGTGATATACAAAAATGAGAGCACAATAAAACATTTCCAAACCCTTCCAACCTTTCATGTGACCTATAACCTGTACAATTCAATTATAAAACAAACAAATCTGTTAGGGGAACAATTATAACACATAAAAAACTTACAACAAGCTAGATGCATACGTGTGCACAGGCTGGAGCTAATAATGTGTTGAAGCAGCTTTTGATATTATTACTGCATTACGTCTTCTTGGGTATGCACCTGCCATCAATTACAGACTCTCTTTGATTAACAGCAAATAATGGTCAGCTGTCCTACCAGGATTATCCTAAATTTACTCAGTTGCCTGCTACAGTAACAGCCATAGTTCGCATACAACTTACAAAGCAGCAAAGGGATCTCATTTGTGAAAGGTATCAGCCCAGAGAAGGGTACACACATATTTTCACAGCATTGCATATACCATAGAACACAGTGTAGACAGTCATCAAATAGTGGTGGAAATATGGGGCAACAGTGACATTGCAAAGAACTGGACAACCCTCCAAATGTGTGGAAAAGACAAGACTCAAACAGGTCAGGAAGGCTGCTAGGAGATCTACAGCAACACTACAGGAGTTGCAGGAATCTCTGGAGAATACTGGATGTGTACTACATGTGATAATCTCCTGTATTCTCCACATGTCTGGCCTATGGGGTAGGTTTGGAAGATGGAAGCCTTCTCACACACAGAACAACATCCAGGTCTGGTGAATTTCTCAAGAAGAATACATCAGGTCTGCCAAACGCATGTGGTGAAATATGTTATGGTGTAATGAGACCAAGTTTGTACTTTTTGGCCACAATACCAAAAGGTTTGTTTGGCATAATAATAACATTGTGCATCACCAAAAGAACACCATCCCCATGATGAAGCATGGTGATGGCAGTGTCTTGCTTTGGGGTTGCTGTTCATAAGCTGGAAGTAGGCCTTTAGCCAAGGTGGAGGGGATTAGGAAAAGTTCAAAATACCAGTCCCTTTTGGCCCCAAATCTTCATGTGTCTGCTAGAAAGCTGTGGATGGAGAGGACTTACACCTTTCCACACAACAATGACCCATACCATACATCAAAATCCATAAAAGAATGTCTTCACCAGAAGAAAATCAACACTGCGGAATGGCTCAGCCACAGTCAACATCTAAATCTAATAGAAAATCTGTAGGGTGCCCTGAAGAGGCCTGTGCAGAAGAGATGCCCTTGCAGTCTGACAGAGTTGGAGGGCTTCTGCAAGGGAGAGTATACAAATATTGCTAAGTCAAGATGTGCCATGCTGATATACACCTTCCCAAGAGGACTAACTGTTGTTATGAAATCAAAAGGTGCTTTAAAAAAGTATTAGTTTAAGGGTGTGCACAGTCATTCAACCAGCATATTGTATGTATTTCAACTTCTACATGTTACCCCTAACCAATGTGTTTGTTCTTCAATTGGATTGCATGGGTTATAGGTCACATTTAAAGTGGGAAATGTTATCACATGGTTTCTGTGGTCTCATGTTATATATCAGACAAACCTGGCATGTTAACAGGGGTGTCTACAATTATAATATCCACTGTAAGGTTTGAAGGTTGTTAGTGTAACCAGTTCTGTTGTAACATACATGCACTGCAGGTTTTGAAGTGTGAAACTCAAAATATGTCATTAATTAGTGACACCAGTCCTCATATCATCCCAGTAATGTGTCAGAGAAACACAGGAATTATGATGAACAGACCAGAAATATGAGCCACGCATGTAGACATTCAGTGACACTCTGCACAGTTGAGATGTTGTTCTGTAAGAGTTGTCACTGTGAAATACAGGTGAACAGCAATTATGTGTACATGGGTTCAGTGTGTACTACTTGAAGACCCATCATGTACTAACACTACTCACATATCACAGAGGTGTATATAAGTAGTAACATTAAGTGGAAAGGGCTGCACTGCATGATGTTGAGGGCCTGTCCATGTGCATGTAGTGGTCTGACTGTGCTGTGAATGTCACCAGATGGCTATTGTGAGGTCTGTGTAATGCCTGTCTGCCATCTCATCTGTATGTGTGGCCATGTGTGTGCATGTGCATGTGTGTGTGTGCATGTGCAGCAGCAAACTGTATAGTGCAGGTATTAATTTGCATATGTTGTCTTTCCCACACAGGTGATCATGGTGTTCTTGGTCCCTCCCACTCAGAATCTGACGTCACTGTCTCTGCAGACTCTGGCAATGATGATGGTCATATTCAGGCACAGGTGGTGTTGCCAGAGGCTGAATCTGTGCCATCATTTGGAATCTCACAGTCATCCACAATGTCCCTGCACACAGTCACAATGCCCACACATGCCCCATCCCCAGCAGGCACAGATGATGGACAGTTGGCAGGTGGTGGCATGGAACAGACTGGTGTGGTGACTATGGCAGGTGTGAGTGTAGACACTGGCCATAGCCAGAGTGCAGGCAAGGTCCCACACACAGGCAGATGGACAGGGGTGCTCACAGGAGGACTGTTGCTGCTTGTCAAGCCTCTGTCGCAAGTACCATAGCAGGTGTCACCAAACGCATGTTTCCACCTGTCATGGATGCACAGGCATGTAGTGAATGCAACACCAGACAAATACTCAAGGTGTTGGATGCAACTCTCCTGATTTATGTGATGACATACATGACCTTGTTGAGGCCACATGCCAAACTACTTAGGTCATGAATAGAAGGTGGGGTGAGACCTTGGCAATCATCGACTGTGGCATGTCTGTGCTAGAGCATGTGGTGGGAGATGGGTATCAGTCACATGGATGTAGGTCAGCACCAACATCAGCCGAGAGTCTATGGGGCCGTGAACCTTCACACTCCAGTAGTGGCAGTGACAGCAGCACTACCAAAGGAGGGTTACTGTCCACATCACAACGGAGCTGGTCATGGGCACATGGTCCTGGCCAGTCCTGTCAGGGGCACACATCCAGCAGACAGCAGTCACCATCAGGAAGCAGTACTGCATCTGCCCTTAGACCTGGTGGTGCCAGTGAGGCCCCTGGTAGGACCAGTTCATGTGTAGGTGGCTGGAGATGGTGAACTGGACATCATGCCATTTACGGTCCACAACTGTCCAACATACACCTGTGTAGGGCAGCCACATGGTGTGACTGTATGCATACATACACACACATCTTTATCACAGGCAGGTCACCTCCAGATGCACACACAGCACCTCTGCACAGTCCATCTATAGGATAGCCCTCCAAACACACACACACATGGATGTCAACTGTATGGCCCAGCCTAGGCCTCTGGAAAACCCACACCACACCCTGTGCATATGATGATACCTGTGCCAT
>NC_056739.1:478526018-478556018 GCF_019279795.1 Protopterus annectens
GCATGCCCAGTGTAACCTTCTATAGTTAGAGTGGGACTCCATTCCAGAGATAGGTGTACTCCAGTCCAGGGTTTTGTGTGCTACAGCCATACCTCTCAGGAGTACACAGGACTTTCCTTGGGGTACTGGGTTTGTTTAGCAGATAATTTCTGACATATCTGTAGTCTGCAATGTATTATGTTATTACCTAGTGCCAGACATCCTCAGATCAACACAGTGCTTTACCAGAGGAATACTAGTTGTATGATGCATAGACCAATATTATGAGGGCAGCTATGTACATTCATGCCCAACCAGGCCATTTGTGAGGTGTGGCTGCAGCCAGTTGATTAATGTTTTGCTGTGTAAACAGCCCAGCAACCTGGTGATATACTGGCTGGAGATCTCCTGCTTGTGTGGTATCTTTCTAACCTGAGATGTCATATCCTTCTGTGACCATACCTCTCACCTGTGCATTTTTTGGCAGGTTGTCCAGGTGTTTGGCTAAAGGTTTCATCCTGTCTACGTAAACCTGTGTTTTTATGGTGAGTCAGTTACATATAATTGAAGAGTGATGTTACAAAATAATGAAAGACATTACTGTTTCAGACTACATAACCTTCAGACAATTTCTGCTACTGCAAAACCCTCACCCTACCAACTTTCTCAGTATGTAAGGGTGATAGTTACCACACATGCCTATCATTGTGCCTTTGTTCCACTTTTATTTCTGCCCTTGTCCAGACGTCTTGCTGTCAGAGGTTGTGAGTTATGGGTGTGGGTACAGAGTGCATTCTACTGTGCAGGCAAGTCCATTATATGTAAAAGCAGCAAATATAAGAAAAAAGGATTATTGAAAATAACCACTAGCAACAGTACCAAAAAGCACTATATTCACAAAAGCCTTAGCACCTCATCTGCACAGCCTTCAAGATGTCCATTATATGTGTAGTATATTCCACATAGCACTATGACTTCCAGGTATATCAGTGGCAGAGCAGTGCATGTCACTGACATGCATAGTAGTTGGCACTGCAGTTATCTGCACATGGCCCTCTCAAATATGGCACTGTACCTAGGGCATTTATAAGACAACTGCAGGAGAACATGCTGGCCAGATCCTGACAGTATTAACCACCCATACACATAGCTCATTGACCCCTGCATATTGTGGACAGGCAACATGTTTTCATGTGTACTGGGACAGCCCTGCCAATGTGTGCTATGCTGCTATTTCCCTGCAAACATACATGCTACTGCATTTCTGTGGGTATATGGGGGGCACATCTGTCAACTGTACACATTTGCACAGACTGTGCTGATACTTTTGGTTCCATTTACCATACTATTGTGCCCTGTCTTGGGGACTAAAAGCATATCACTAAAGACCACAGGTCAAATAGTAATGGCATACATTTGAGTTTCAGACTTCTTACCCTTCATAGCCTTACTGCAACTGTGAGGCCTGCTGTGCTATCACTGTTTGAGTCTGTAGGGGGTAATTCAACATTGCCGCCATTTGTGGGCCTTTGCCAGACATTTTTCTCTGGTTTTCTACAGCTGACTTGCTGTGTGGGTGTGAGGGGTGGGTATGGGACTCCCACACTGACATCCAGGCCTGTGACCTATGACGCCCCAGTTAGTTGTCCCCACACATATACTGCAGTGGGATTTGCTACCATGGGTACTACTGCATAGTGCAGGGAGGCCAGTATTGGGTGGACATTTCCTGGTGTCCCACATAGCTGTTAGTTGTCTGCTGCTATCCCAGTAGGCCACCCCATTCCCTTGCATGCATGCAGCATTACCATACATATGCTACCAAAACATACTAATCCATTCATTTATTGTTAAGAAGACTGACTTACCTTGTGCCTGCGGCAGTTGTGAGGATGGTGCTTGAGGGATGCCTATGTTGAATGCACACAGTACATTGCCTATACATAATAAGTTACAGGTAATGTGATGTGTGTGTCATCCATTTTATTGTGCATGTGAGTCAGAGAAGTGTCAGTCCCTGGGGTCCCTACAGTGTCAGTGTGTGTGTGCTATGTGTTGCCTCTTTGCCAAGGCCTGAGCATACTGGGCATGCCTCCTTCTGCCTACAAGAGCAGGCTCAGGGGCCTCCTCCTCTGAATCCCTCTGTACCTGTGGGGCCCTTGGCAATGGTGGTGGACTGTGTGGCCCTTCCTCGTGCTGCTCCTGCTGCATCTGTTTCCACAGGATCATATTGTGTACCATGGCACATACTATGAACATGTGTGCACATGTGGCTGGAGAGTACTGCAAGGCTCGACCAGATATATCAAGGCAGTGGAACCGTGACTTGATCATCCCAAACAAACGGTCAATAATGATCCTGGTTTGTGCATGTGCCTCATTATGGCATTCTTGTGTGGGCATGTGTGCATTTCTGATGGATGTCACCATCCACGGCTCCAGTGCATAGCCGGCATCCCTCACCAGATGGCCATACAGGATGCCCCTACTGGCAAATGTCTGGTACAACTGTAACTAATCAGTAAGTCCAAAACTTCCTCCTGCACGAACGGCTGGTGCACGGCTCAAAAAAACAAACCAAAGTTAAAAAAGAAAAGCCAGCACTAAACTCCTGGAATCAGGCAATCCTCATTTAATGTCCAAATTCAAGACAGCAACATAACCTAACTGTACACCAACATGGTTGTACCGGTTTCGGTAAATCCTTCATCAGCAACCAAACATGATGTACAAAATAAAGACAAAAACTAACTTCCTGTCTTGCAACTTATATAAACTTCATATAGGAAGCATGGAGCGCCCTCTGGTGCATTAATAAAATAGTGCACTAGTTCAAAAATACATGAAATGTGTTACAAATTAACCCAGTTGTCCCGATTATATAAATGAGTATATAAACCCAAATATAACAACAAAAATATAACAACAACTATATGAATTGGATGCTTCAAAAATGATCATTCAAGCCAATGGAAAATGGAGCCCCTAGTTTGATGATCCACATTTTCTCTTTATAAGTGAGCTTATCATGTAGAACATGGGATTGTACATGTCTGTCCTTGATGTGATCAATGACCATAAAACAAAAATTGCCCGTAGGGTGTTTAGAAATGTGTTTATATAATGAACTGGACCCCTTTTTGTTTTTAATATCACTAAGATGTTCCCCTATGCTAACTTTAAAAGGACGGGAAGTTTGTCCGACATAGAAAGCTCGACAATTGCACTGGGCCAAATAAATCACACAAGATGTACTGCAATTGGCAAAACATAATATATCATAAACTTGTGGACAATTTTGTGAAGAAAAAGTCCGACATTTCAACACCCTGGGGCAGTAGGTACAATGACCACATGGATAGCATCCAAAAACAGGGCCTGTAAAAAGGTGAGCTTGAGTAATGGAACATGTATCTCTGTAATAAACCTTCCAGTTCATTATATAATCACATTTCTAAACACCCTACGGGCAATTTTTGTTTTATGGTCATTGATCACATCAAGGACAGACATGTACAATCCCATGTTCTACATGATAAGCTCACTTATAAAGAGAAAATGTGGATAATCAAACTAGGGGCTCTATTTTCCCCTGGCTTGAATGATCATTTTTGAGGCATCCAATTCATATAGTTGTTGTTATATTTTTGTTGTTATATTTGGGTTTATATACTCATTTATATAATTGGGACAACTGGGTTCATTTGTAACACATTTCATGTATTTTTGAACTAGTGCACTATTTTATTAATGCACCAGAGGGCGCTCCATGCTTCCTATATGAAGTTTATATAAGTTGCAAGACAGGAAGTTCGTTTTTGTCTTTATTTTGTACATCATGTTTGGCTGCTGATGAAGGATTTACCGAAACCGGTACAACCATGTTGGTGTAGGGTTATGTTATGTTGCTGTCTTGAATTTGGACATTAAATGAAGATTGCCTGATTCCAGGAGTTTAGTGCTGGCTTTTCTTTTTTAACAACTGTAACTTATGCCAGATGTGGGAGTTGTGATAGCTTCCAAGGCTGCCAGCACACACATTCATGATAATGCCCTGGGCATTGCACACGACCTGGCAGTTGATGGAGTTGAATCTCTTGTGGTTTATGTAGACCCTACCCTGTTCACCAGGTGGTGTTTTGATGTAAATGTGCATGCAGTCTATCATAGCCAGTACCTCTGGGTATTCTGCTACATGGTGGAAGAGATGCATATTTCTGGTCTTCTCCTCACGGGTGTTGGGGAAGTAAATGTGCTCACCTGGATGTGGTAGCATGACATCCAGGAACTGGTGTAGTACCCTGGATGCAGATGCCTGTGAGACCCCCATGATGTCCCCAGTAGGTCTTTGGAAAGTACCTGTGAGACCCCCCATGATGTCCTCAGTAGGTCCTTGGAAAGTACCTGCAGCTAGTATTCTTAAGGCTACACATACCTTGGTAATCACTGAGATGGGTTCCTTTCTCTGTTGGCTCTAGGTCTGAGTTAAGGCCAGCACAGTTCAATGATTTGCTGACGTATGTCTCTGTCCACCCTGTAGTGTTCTACTATCTCCAGATCATGTAGCTCCTGGTAAGTTATCCTGGGTCTGAACATATTTCTCCTCCTCCTTGGTCTGTGGCAGTTGTCAGCATTATGATCCTCACTGCTCTCAGCCTCTAGCACATACTGATGGATCAAAAGCAATGGCAGCCCCTAACCTTTTTTTGGTTAAAATACCCCCGCATGTGTACACCAGTGGTGCAGAGTTTGTATGAAAAAACATGCTCTAAGGTGTTTCCATAGCTTATACTGTTGTGCTGCAGATGCTGCCTGTATGATTGGCTAAGTATGATGCATTCTACCTGCTAGCTATGTAATTTGTTCTGGATTGCTTTTATTCTGCTATTTTCCTTTTTTTCCCTTCCAATTTCCACCCCTTTTAAGTCCCGATGTGCACCGCACAAACCCGGTGCCCAGATGTAAACAGTCCTGCTATTTCCAGATGTTTTTTTTTTTTTGTTTTTGTTTTAGACCTGGTGTGCACCACGCAAACCCATTTAGCTAATGTCAACACTAAGAAATGGCCCTCTCTGGATGCAAGCACACTCTTCATTTCATGGAATAAGTCAATACAGCCTCATACACACTCTCTTACTTAGCTGTGCTTAGCTAACCTTATCTGGGGGCCATAGGGTTCCAATGTGCTTACACCATGCATGACATACCCTTTTCATGTCTGTTACTTCTCCTGCTTACACGATCATGTTATAGCATCTACACAGTTAGGTGCAGATTGGCACTTAGAATATTTTTTGGATTCGGTAAATTTCCCCTCATTTACATACCCCACTGCCTTAGTCCATAGTTACTGCACTACCCCAGAACCTTTCCCCTTAACAACCACTGTTCCCCTGGTATTGTTTTGATTCTGCATGCCATAGACTATAATGGCAAAATGCATATTTCCCTTAAAATTGAGTTTTCACATTTTTTTTGTTATTTTCGGCACAATCCGTTTGCACGCCGCTGCTCTATACTTAAATGGCCAAAATCGGCCAAAAAAAACTTTCATTTTTATAAAAATGAAACACTTTTCTATGCCAATGGCCATATATTTGGTCATTGGCATGCCAAAGAATTATAATACATGCTTTTATTTCAGCTGTCATACCTCCATTTTAATTTTTGCAAAAATGTATTCGGCTAGTAGCCAAATACATTTCTACGACTAGCACTATTCTTGCATGGATGCCTGCCTGCTTGTTGAATCACTAATTCACCTCATTTGCATGTTTTTCACCAGCAAATGACGTAATTAGCATTATGCAGTGGTGTCCATGCAGGAATAGGGTAAGCAGGCTCATGCACGTCAGAACAGTAGTTTACTGGATCGCTGGGCAGCCATATTCTATGCAGGAGTGGCTACACTGTTCCTGCATGGAAAAAAAAGCTTATTGAATCCCAGGGTATGTAACTAACACTGATAATGATACCATCTGTCTAACTTAAGAATAAAATCAAATTCAGCCATAAATAAATCAGCCTTTCTAAACTTAACAGGTAGAAATTATGATGGAACAAATTATAACCTTAAGAAAGCAAATGGGATACTGTTCTCAGTGATCCTAATACACCTGCACAGGATATTACAGTCATGTTCTGTGATATTATTAACTTCTCATTTATGAATAGCTACTGATAAGCCGTAAAAATGCAAGTAAATCCAACAAAAATGACTACATTAATTGGATATGAAACAGATGCACTACTTAGTTTTCAGAAATTATCCTAATACAAAAATATATTAAAACTCAGAAAGCTAGTTACTTTTCATATCAAATCTTTCAAAGTAAATATAAACCCAGCTTAACCTCAGCTGCCAAAACACTAGTGAGGTTTATAAGCTATTTTTTAATTACCTTACAAAATGAAAAGGTCAAAATGTGAATAAAACAAGTTATCAATGAACAGTAGAGTGACCATACAGCCACATGATGTTGTACTAGTACTTACAGGAGACATTTATACAAACTTAATATTAAGCAAAGACAGATGTCACAATGCTGTATATGTAAGGACAGGCATTCCTTTTGCAAATGCATACACGGTGATTGACACCACATATTAAATTTCTAAAAAAAAAATAAACAGGGACCAGACAACATGATTGGTGACTTCTTGTATTAAATCAAGGAATATCTAAATTGCCCCCTATTAAACAAAGCATAGGTCAATAGACATATCCCTAGTTTAAGGAAATGGGGTGTGGTATTTACACATCACAAAGTATAGGGTCAAATGAAAACTGAGCAGTTTTAGACTCATCAAACTGTCAAATATGTCCAGTATTCTCTATAACGTTATGGAAAAATCATATCTAAAATGATGCAATCTAAAGGTCTCCTGAGCTGAGCAAACCCTTTCTGTGTCTATCCAAACTTTGTGGTGCTAAGTCATCGGTTAGCGGCAAATTAATCATACTTCAAGCAGGATATTTCAAATGGAAAGTGGCATTTCAACAAAAGTAAGTGAATAAAACCATGTGAGTACAGTGGCCCGTAAAGCACAGACACAGTAAGTATATAAAAAACATTTCCTCTAAGTCTACTAAAAACGATCAGCTGAGCATCAGTTTCCTTGATCAGACTTTTATTTAGATGAGTGCTTTTGTCAGTACATCACCTTCATTAGGACCCTTTTCCTACTCTGTTGCTAATATTCCCTTTTCCCAGCTAATACTTCAAACCAGGGTTCATGTGGGCCAAGAGTAGTGCTTTGCATTTGTTTGCAATGGACCACAACTATCACCTTTCTTCCTACCTATTCAGCTTTCCCAAATCCTTCCCTAGACTCTTCTCCTATTCTCTACTTCTGCACCCATCTTTGTCTCATCAGCAGAAATACTAATTTGGTTCTCTTTTCATGAGACAAATTCATGGAACAGTACTGGTTATAGAAAAGACCTTTGTAGTAATATCCAGTTCCTCAGTCTTGGTCATTCCACACCCCTTACAGTTTTCCTACCACACCCAAACACATCTCTCAAGTGTACCTCTGAAATATTCCTCAGTATGAGGAAATATCCTCATTTTGATTCTTAAAAACTCCATGTTCCTTGAATTTCCACTTTGGAAGGGTCTCTCACCCATTTGGTGTTAAGAATTTTTTCAACTGATATTCATGGAAAGTAATGCCGAATCATACTGACTCATCAAAAGAAATTTCTACACCTATAAAATAGCACATTTTAATAATCCTTTGAGCTTCATAGTCGAAGCTGTTAGTAAGTATTCCACATTTTGCCCATTTGTTATAAATTATAAAGGCAATGTTCCATGTTCCAGAGATGGAAATTCGAGGACTGCACAGTGAAGGATCTTGCTGAAATTCAGGAAGAATGTGTCTAGTTGTACTCCTATCAAGTTCATCTGCACAGTGTGTTGCCATCACTGTTATTTTATAAATAAAGGATCCAAATAATAAACTTGCTCTGGATAAACAGGGGGTCCATATTTGTCATTGTTCTGTGTAGATATCCTAGAATTAATTCAATGATTTTAAGAACTGTCTTCCTCTTCTTAGAATCCAACTTGACAAGCTGAAATTCAAATCAGTTGTGTCATTCTAACTGTCAACGCTCTCCTTTTTTATTTACCATTTCAGTTCAAGCACTTATATGTTCCACACCCCACCTCCTACTGGGGCATGATTTTTCAACTTTTCAAACCTTAGTGTTGCAAAAGAACTGAGCTTCACATGTTGTCTATCATATAGTCAGTGTGTTTCAAAATTGTTATTTATTTATTTATTGACATTTGATTACCGGGTAGTCCCACTGGGTAAAAACCCATTTTTCAGCATAAGCCTGCGTAAAAAAGCTCCAAACTGTTACAAAACATTTTAAGAACAATAACTGTACAATCTTCAAAAATAAAACAAAATATATATGTCATAATCTGATTCTGTGCATACTTTACCTAGAATATCACCCTAAAACTCCTATTAGATACACAGGGGAATAACCTGTCCATTCTTCCAGATAAAAAAAAATGTTTTCCATTTTGAGAGATCACACCAGCAGTAATCCTAAAGCTAACAACTAGCTTTGTATAGTATGGCTTATCTTTATCTAGTTAAATGATTTACTTTGGCAAATAACTGAGATTGTTATTTTCTCTAGGAACCTGTAACTTTATGTTTTCTTCACATATAGTTTCATTTAGTTCAAACTTTTGGTGTAGCAAATAATTTATATTTTTAATGAGATATTTAATGTTAAAGAATCATTGTTGAATCTCAGTGAGTTATATGTCAGTTTCAAGGTAAGGATGAATGTTATCCTACTACTATTTTAGAAGCCCAGACACCCATCCATTTTCTAAACACTTGTCTGTGGAAGGAATGACCAGACTTTTCTACTCACAGCAACAATCTCCATGTCATTCTGTAGGACTCCTAGGAACTCCCAGATGAACTGAGAAGTACTTCAGACATGTTCTGAGTCTGTCACATGGCTTGGTACAACTCTCCTAAGTGAGATGGTCAAAAGGCATCCTCGCATGGTATCCAAACCAGCTCAGGTCACTCCTCTTAACATGACCAATGCCTGTACTCCAATAATTCATGCATGTGTGACTTTTGTATGGAAATTTTAGAGAGTTGCAGTTCAGCACTACAACTCCCAAAAACATATATATAATATATATATATATATATATATATATATATATATATATATATATATATATATATATATATATACTCCACAGCAGCAAATGGTGGTGAAAGGTGCAAACTCAATTAGCACTAAAAGTGTTTTTCGCTAAAATTACTTTACAGTCTAGCACTTGCAAAAACTGTCTTCATATAATCACCTGCTTTCCTCTACATGGCCTTTCCAGACTGCCTGAATCATCTCTCTTTTATGAAGAATTAAATCAGCTACCTTGTGTACTGTACAGGATTCTCATTTCTGACCCATTCATCTATGATCTTATCCTCTTGGTGACTCCCCAAAGCTCATGGTCGTAGGTGAAGATGGACAATAAGAGCTTCACCCTGTGATTCACATAGTTCTGCAGTGTCACACACAGGCAATGTATCTGCAGTGTTGATACTACTCTGGTCATCTGATGGCCAGTCTCCAGAACCCCTCTACCTTCCCTTGTGAACAAGGCTCCATGATACTTAAAATCCTTCACTTCATTCATCTGCTGCTTTCTCACCTGCAAGAGGTAATCCATTCTGTTTTAGAAGAGAACCATGATCTCTGATTGGGAGATGTTGCTTTTCGTATGGAAATACGACTCACTGAGTAAAGCATTCAAGTGCATGCTAAAGGTGATAGTAACTTGAAACTCATGACAACATCATATGCAAAGAAAATACCACCCACAGTTTTCCACATTAGATGTTTTCTATACTTTAGCAGTGTCTTGATATAAGTTTTGATATATTGTAAAAAGTTAAGCTCTGTTATTTGTATTTTGTACTTGTTTAAGTTTTACTTTCTTATTGTATATGTTCGGAGCTTTTCTCCTTGGGCCTCTGCTGAAAAAGAGATTTTTTTTTTGTGCCCAGTCAGACTAACCTGGTTAACAAATGTCAAATAAATAAATTAATACATAAAATACCCTGCCCACAAAAAATTTAAAATCATAAACAGAAGAAGAAAAATAATTTTCTAACATTTTATTAGTATATTAAGCAACTTTTACTTATTTCAAAAGTAACAATTTTATTTAAATATTTAAAGTGTCATATTCAAGCAACAATTTTTATGGAAACTTAATTGTGGTGTCATGAGCTAAAATGGTGTGTTCTTTGAATGTTCCTTTCTGG
Organism: Protopterus annectens; assembly: GCF_019279795.1. Lineage (NCBI taxonomy): Eukaryota > Metazoa > Chordata > Ceratodontiformes > Protopteridae > Protopterus > Protopterus annectens. The sequence continues at coordinate 478,536,321 of NC_056739.1, forward strand.
TGGTAAGTAATTTTCACTTGACCAAATAAACATATTTACATGCATTGTACCATGACACAAATGCATCTCTCTCATTACCATTTATGAGCAAGCAGATTTATGCACCAAATTAGCCAAGCATGCTGTTTCTTAATCCTAATATGATTCCAGAAAGTGACAGACACTCTGGTCATATGTATACAGGAGCCTATGCAGCAGTAAGCACTCACACTTACAAATTAAACTACAAAACTATCTCCTCAGTGCCTTAGTCTTTATCTTCAAAAATAACTAGTAAAATAAAAAGATGGCACTGTTTTCATTTTATACTTCTGATTTCTCCAGTGCTTTTCCAGAAGCCTTTCTCTGCATCTGTGTATTTGTCATTTGACCTTAATCATCATAACAGGGGTTTCTCGGCCAAAAAGAAAAAAGTTTTTATGGGAAAACTCATTGTTTGCCTCTACGGAGACTGTTGTTAGTTCAGCAGCAGTGATGTCAGCACGGAATGCTAGAGAACTTGGGTTTGAATCTCAAATGAGAACCAATATTTTCCTTTTGTTCGATTTACAGTCAAGAGATGCCCACATTACAGAAAAAAATGTTTTCTCTATCATTACATATGCTAATGCAAAGTATTAATTGTCACTCTTTTTTTCTTCAGTATTATCCATTTTCTTGTTTTCAGCGGGGTGTGCGGGGGTTCAGGGGGACTTGCCCCCCTGAAAAAACATATATTTTTTTTTTATTTAATTTTTTTATTTTGCTTTTGAAGTTTCAAAACTTTGATCTTCAGGTTTCTGCCAAGTTTTGAAACTTTGAGCTTTAGAAGTAGATATATATACATATATATATATATATATATATATATATATATATATATATATATATATATATATATATATATATATATGTGTGTGTGTGTGTGTGTGTGTGTGTGTGCGTGTGTGTGTGTGTGTGTGTGTGTGTGTGTGTGTGTGTGTACATAAAATGATTGTTTTTAAGGCTAATGAGCTAGCTACTTTAATTTCTATGTCATATAGTACACAGTCTTTCAAAGCATTCAGCTGGAACATTGAGCAAATATAGATTATGTCACATCTATATCTGCGTGTTACTTATTAAGTCTGCTGACATGAAATGAGATCAGACATCAGTTAATCCAAAAAACAGCAAAAAAAAAAACAAGTCCAGCACTAAGGTTAACCATTAATGGAGACAACTCTAATTGTAAAAACAAAATGCAAACTCCAAGAATATGGACACGTTGAATGTTAAAAATGTTTAATAACTCACAGAGCTTTCAGGTTGCAAAAACCCTTCATCAGTGTGTAACAACTGCATTAAAACATGACATTTTATACTTTCACATATAACACAGCCCAGAATAAACCAATCAAATAATATAGCAATAACCCACGCCTGGGTGTGGGTAATGCTAAATTTACCCACGATTGGCGTGGTTTGGTCCCGAGGGCTTCGCCCTCGGGACCAAACAAAGCCAACCGTGGGTAAATTTAGCATTACCACACCAGAAGTGGGTTATTATTATAATGACATTATTTAAGAAAAGAAACTATTACTTTTCTTAAATAATGGCATTGTATAATGCCTGTTTACTGCCCTTCCGCAGCTGTCTGGTATTCTGCGGCAGTTCTGATGTACTGCGCGCTTGCGCGGTACATCAGAGCTGTGGGCAAAAGCAACGGAGAACACAAGATCTCCGTTGCTTTTTTTTACTGTCTCGCTATGTTAAATGGGTTTAACATAGCGAGACAGCTTTAAAATAAGCAACGGATATCTCCGTTGCTTATTTTAAAGCTGTCTCGCTATGTTAAACCCATTTAATATAGCGAGACAGCTTTAAAAAAAAAAAGCAACGGAGATCACAAGATCTCCGTTGATTTTTATTGTTAAGCTATGTTAAAGGAGTTTAACATAGCGAGACAGCTTTAAAAAAAGCAACTGAGATCTCCGTTGCTTTTTTTAAACCTGTGTCGCTATGTTAAACTCTTTTAACATAGCGAGACAGTGTTTTATACTAACGGAAAAAGTCCGGGCGACCGGACCTTTTTCCATTAGTATATTGACGGATTTACAACGGGCACGCTGGTTGGGCTGGCCAATCAGCGTGCACGTTTTAGGGAAGGCATTGTATAATTAACAATTAATTACCTAACAATTAATTAGTGCTCTCTCTAAAATACTATCACAAAAATACAATAGTCTTACTTTATCTAAGACACATAAAAGTACATAAAATTATTCAAAACCTCTAGGAGTAATAAATATGCTAAAACCTAAACTTCATGGTTTCTTAATTTATTACTCTACATTAATTACTTAACTGCATTTTATGTACTTTTGTGTGTCTTAGATAAGGTAAGACTATTGTCTTTTTGTAATAGTATTTTAGAGAGAGCACTAATTAATTGTTAGGTAATTAATTGTTAATTATTTGATTGGTTTATTCTGGGCTGTGTTATGTGTTGTGAGAGTATAAAATGTCATGTTTTAATGCAGTTGTTACACACTGCAACCTGAAAGCTCTGTGAGTTATTAAATATTTTTAACATTCAACATGTCTGGATGGCCACAGTGGTGCAGCGGTTAGCACTGCTGCCTTCCAGCAAGAGAGTCTCTGGTTTGATTCTTGTCTGGGATGTTTTCTGTGCAGAGCCTGCATGTCTGTCATGTGGGTTTGCTCTGGTTTCCTCCCACATCCCTAAAGACATGCAGTAGGTGGATTGAACACTTTAAATTGGCCTTAGGTGTGAGTGTGTGTGTGCCTTCTGTGGAAGGTTGGGTGCAGGACTGGCAACTCAACACCGTTAAACTCCACTGCCACTCATGAACAGACAGATGCTCTACTGTGGCGACTCTTAACTGGGAAAAGCCAAAAGAAGAAGAACATTCAACATGTCTGGATACTTGGAGTTTGCATTTTGTTTTTACAATCATACATCAATTAAACATCTGCATAAAAAGAACCATGCTCTGTAGCATAGATGAAGCCTTGGCTATGACCAAGTCGATACCAGTTCAAATAGTGGCTCATATACGGGAAAAGCCATGCAAAAAGAGATAGAGAGAAGAGTGAAGAACTAATCCAGTAGCATACCCTATGGGGAAAGGGAGAGATAGCCTCCAACTGACCATCAGTAGACAAGCAGAAGCTTGTGTAATACCAAAAATTTCTGGGACTGGGAATGTGGCCTAGACAGTCCCAACCCTTGATGATCACTCTCATTAATATGTGTGTGGAAGCATTCATACATATGAGGAGGACATAGGACACTGCAAAATAATTTGAGTGCTTTTGTTAGTCACCAGTGGTGGGGTTAGTTTCTCTGTAGAAATGCACTCACTTCTGGGAGGACTATGAGAGCAGAAGCCACCTCCATGGATCCTTGCATGGTGGCACGGTGGCACCTCTGATCTTCTCTTTTATTTCTGCTGAGGATTCCCAGAACAGGGGAGCAAATGAGCTCAAGACTAATCGGGGATTCCTGATGGTCAGAAAGCAAAATGTAAGTAGAATATGTAAAAATATCTGTCTAAAAAGAAAAAAAATGCAGCTTAAAGTCAAATAATATACAGTGGGCTCCATCCCTGCTTGTTGGTGGGGAAGAAGCCATAAAGGAATTTCACTTTTTTACTGCTCTTGAATAGAAAAAAAAAAGCAGCACTTTATGGCTAAATTTACTGATCATTGTCAGCCCAAAAGGAATTTGCTCTTTATTAAAAATTAGTTCTTTACAAAAACACCAAATCCATCATAGACTATGCATAAAGATATAGGGGACTTGCAGACATTGGACCCGACCCAGTTTGGCTTCGTCAAGGGCAGATCATGCCTTTTGAACTTGGTCGACTTCTTCGAAACAGTCACCAAGGCCATTGATGAGGGAAAGGCAGTCCATACAGCCTACCTTGACCTTGCAAAGGCTTTCGACACAATACCCCACTCGGGTATTGTAGAAAAACTTACCAGCTTAAATGTAAACCCATATGTCACAAGATGGGTTGCAAACTGGCTTAAGGACAGAACCCATAGGGTTAGAGTTGCTGGCGCTATGTCAGACTCCAAGCCAGTCACAAGTGGTGTCTCACAGGGCTCGGTCCTTGGCCCCCTATTGTTCGGCATCTACTTCTCAGAAGTACAGGCCAACATGGGAGGACTTTGGCTGACAAAGTTTGCAGACGACTGCAAACTGGGTGCCATAGTGGAAAGTGCATCGGACATGGATATCCTTCAGAAGGGACTCACGGAAACAGATAGCTGGTGCCAGAGCCATGGCCTGAAGTTAAACACCAAAAAATGTATAATCATACCCTTCGGGAAAAACAAGGTAACCTCAAGCTACCATATAGGTGGCAATCCACTAAGCACAGAAGAGGTTATCAGGGACCTGGGGACCCAGGTTGACAGTGGCCTTTCTTTTGACACTCACGTTGCTAAAGTGGTTAGAAAGACCTTCTACATTGCCCACCTGATAATGAAGGGATTCACATCCAGATCTAGTGAGGTCATTGTTCCCTTGTACTTTTCACATATCAGACCAATGATCGAGTACATTGCCCCATTCAGGATGTATCTCACCCGACATCTGCAGCAATTGGAGAGACCCTAAAAGTTCCTCACCAAAAGGATAAAGGGACTCCAAAATCTGTCATATGCTGCCAGATTGAAGAAACTCCAGCTCTATTCAGCCGCATACCGTCTGCTCAGAGGTGACATGTGCCTGACATACAAGGCCATGTCCAACCCGGAATTAATGGACATGCTCCACCTCAAAAAATCCAAATCCACCAAAACCACTAGAGCAAGCGACTTAAACCTTAGCACAGATATAAATAGGATGTGCTGGAGGGATAGATTTATCACTCAGAGACTCCCTATGCTGTGGAATAAAATCCCAGTCCATGTGAGGCAGAGCACCTCGCTGGCTCTGTTCAAGAGAAATCTTGACCTGTGGTTGGGAGATCGTAGGTTTACCCCGGGAATTATCTCTGTGTCACTGCTGGACAGAGGCACAACAAACTAATGGGCGCAGTAATTTTTCATATAAGGGGTGGCGTAAGCCACAAAACTTTGGGCTAGGCTTATAAATGCCTTAGGGCAGATAGCCTAGTATAAACCTATGAACCTATGTGCTACTGAGCTGAAGAATAATCAAAAACTGTGCATTTGGTGAGCCCAGATCACACTGTACTTGGACCTCTGACGCAGACACAGAACAGTACAGACAAATAAATGCTGCTGGATGTACGGAAGGCCTACAATATGAGGTACAGCTGACAACTGCACAGACTGTTGCTGAATATCCACCATTGTGCCCCCTATTTATGGAAAGGTTGTCATAAAACCTACCCTGTGTGCTCACATACTGGCAAGGCAGAGCAGATTGAGGTTACAAAACCATGACAGACAGCTCTGTGTCAACATCACACCAATCAGAACACACATGTCCATGCAAATCTTGTGTTGCACACTGTATACATGCACATATGTCTTACAAATGCACATGCTAGATTAATGTCTCGGAAGATCTGTCTGTAACATTTTTAGCATCTGTCACATCTAGACTCCCACAGTCCTGGCACGCAGCCGAGTCTGTGGCACAATAACTACATGCATGTCAGTACAACATAGGAATAAGTGAGGCCTGCAATGTCATGCAAAACTGGTTGCTCCTACCCATCACTGCCACCCACAGTAGCACTTTAAACGCCTGCAGGATGGGACACATCTCACAATTATGAATATGTGTAGTAAATGTTGCCTAACACTCTCAGGATGGCACTATTATGTAACATATGCACCACAGGCACATGCCTCACCTGGACTATTGTGGGTACCCTCAAGCAGCCCATGCTGTGACACAACAGCTGACATCACACTCTCACTGACAGTAACAACTTGCTCTCCCACAATGTCTTCACAATCCCTAGTCTGACTCCTGGACAGAATGCAGCAGCTGTGGCCTGCTACACATGTAGCAGAATGTCCAACTACCTGCTACAGACCTAACATTGCTCCAAAACACCTAGAGCAGGGCATCCACACAACAGCCAAACATAAAGGGTTGGGGGGATGTTCAGGTTTTAAGGGACATGTGTCACAGTCTCCCCTTACAAACATACCCAGCTGATAGAACAGCTTCAACTGTAGCAACATGCACAGTCAGATTGAAAAGGATGAATGACACTCACATCTGCCTGTCTCCTCACTCACCCCAACACATATTTGCAAGTACACTGCTACAGAATCTGAAAGTCTGTTTACAATGGCCAGACATAGCATTCAAAACTGTGGATATAACACATCCATCCAAACAGTGGACAAAATTTCCACCTACCATCAGTGAAGCTGTAGCTCCCACACCTCGATAATGTCCTCCCCACAGTCCAGGAAAAGGGCCAGTGCCTACACGAAGGCCTTAATTATAGCACTGTGTTGCCATGCCATTGGCTAATGGAAAGGCAATCCAGCCATTCTGGATGCAATTAGCAAATGGGAGCAACAGATTAGTGCATAGGCCATCACCTGTTCATGAGCATTACCTACAAAATGCAAGGTGTTGCCTATGGTAAACAGGTCTGACACCTTCTTCGTGAATACAGACTGTGATTTTTTACTACACTACCAGTGGATTTCTTCTGACAAAGGACTACAGCACTATACAAGGTATAGAATACAATTAAGCAGGTAATGGAATGTAGATGTGGGGATGCAGTCATGGGAAATAGGAATTTAAACAGTAGTGACTCTGTCAGCCCAGCTAACTGGTATTTTCTAAATAATCATATGTCATTGGTGAAAATGAGTGTGACTCATATGCTTGTCTTACAAATCTAAGACAAAATATGTTATGTGGATATTAAACTACTGGTGCATAAGTGTGTGTTGAACTGTATGTTATGTACTGAGCTCATACCTCTCAACTAGTTTAGATTTTTGCAGAATGTGCCCATGTTTGCCTCATATCTTTAGTCAGTTTCTCAGACATTTGTGTTTTTCCTGGCAAATCATTAAAGACTTCTTCTTTTTCTTTTCCCAGTTAGGGGTCGCCACAGTGGATCACCTGTCTGCTCATGACTGGCAGTGGAGTTTTACAGTGTCGAGTTGCCATCTCAGCACCCAACCTTCCACAGAAGGCACACACATGCATGCACTCACACCTAGGGCCAATTTAGAGTGCCCAATCCACTTACATGGATGGTCTTTGGTATGTGGGAGAAAAACAGAGCACCTGGATGAAACTCACAAGACCACAGGGGGGACATGCAGACTCCATCCCCACCAAGGATCAAACCAGAGAACCTTTTGCTGGGAGGCAGCAATGCTAACCACTGCACCACCGTGGCTGCCCAAAATCATTAAAGACTGAAGTCATAAAATAATAGCACACATTTGAATGTCAGATGTCATATCCTTCAGGAAAGTCATGTGAATGCAAGACCTGTTATTCTATCAGATTTCTAAGTTTATAAGTGCAATATTTAAAAAATGCCACTATTTCTGGCCCTTTGTCACACATTTATTTGTGCCTTTGTCCACATGTCTTGCTCTAACAGGTTGAGAGGTATGACTGAGCTTCAAGAAGGTAACCACAGTGTACTGTACTTGAGAAGAACAGAAATGTATATAAAGTATTACCTGTGCAAATGTATGTATTAATAGTAGAAGGTGGAAGTCTTGAACATACACAGATAACTTGCAAAACATCAAGAAAATAAGCTGTAGTTGTTTTACAAATGTGTTATCTCAGTTTCAGTGCAGCAAGCAGACATAAATGTCTACATCTACAAGTTCTTGTATTGTCTTGAAACATAAATAATTACTATTTTGAAAATGTGTGAGTGTTCAACTGTGTTATGAATTACGCTTCTACACAAACATATGAGAGATGTGTACTTTTGACTCAGAGATGTGTAAATGTATGTTACTTGCTTTTAGCCTGGGAAATGAAGGCAGCTGACAAAGAGTGATGTAATCTGAGCTAACCTGGCAGTTATGTTGATTATTAACTCCAGAACTGTCTCAGAGAAAGACTTTTGTAGTTCATATGTGTCTTTGTATCTGACAGCATCCACCCATCTGCATTTGTCTTGCTAATAGTAAGGAAATAGGAAAAAGTGATTTAGTGTACATATATGGGAATATAGTAAATATTACTTTTGATGGTTTCTGTATTTATTTGAGGCTGCCATGCAATGTTGTCTAAAGTATTTCCTGTGATTCGGAACTGTGTAGTTACTTTATTGAGTATTGCCTTGCTCCTTTATCAATTATTATTAAATATAGTTAAACCTTGAAATTGTGGCTGGTCTGTTTAGGGATAAGGAAACTGTTAGAGCACTTGCATTTCTATTTGGTGACACTGTATAGCCCACTACAATAGCCTTACACTTGGTCATACTAACCATTTGGATAATAGGCACATCACACAATAGGATTCATCACTCTTTGATAAGGGCCTTACAGTAGCTGATAAAGAGCTAGATTGTGGCAGTCATAACTACCTTTTAGTTTAGGCAGAAGGGGACATAGCTAGTAAACCTGTGCCAGCCTTTCCCAGGAGTGTGTGTGTGTGCCTGATTTATAAATCAAATCCAAAGTGTGTGTGTGTGTGTCAGCTACTTGAGCAGTGACATGAAGCCCTGGTCGGACAGAGAGGGTGATGGAGGTTTTGGCTTGACCGCTCTGCTGAGATGTTAACCATATAGCTGTCCCAGTGGGGAGTCTTATTGGGGATCTGGAGAGACAGGGAGAAACCAGGCCCAGACTGACTGTGATCTCTGCGTCCTCTGAAGAGTAAATGTACCTTACTGTGTGTCTATTTGTCATCCTGCCATTGTATACATCCCCTCACTGGTGCTAGTGGTGAGGTTTGAGGCTTCTTGATTACTGGGCCAGTGCAAAGGCATCACACTGATAGTGCACACTGCTGGATACAGCTGGCAAATCACATCATGTACTGTCATTGAGCCCCTCTCAGTCTGCCAATGTCATACAGGATTATTTCACAGATTGTCCAGGTCTTCCTGACCATTCCTGACATACTCTGGCTAGGTCACTGTGTATTCCACACCTGTATCTGATTGCCTGACACCTATGGCTAGCATACCTGGTGGGCCCCTCCAGCAGGACAGCAGGTTATAGGTAGTAGTAGTGTGGGGGGGTGCTGGCTCTGGCTCAGCAGCAGTGTGCACATACTGACAATACAATGTAAGGGAATGGATACAGTAACAGATATCCATGTATCATTAATGTGTTCCCAGGGGACTGGCATGTCACAGACACATTCCCCAAACTATGTGGGCAACCATCGTGTATTGTCCAACTGATGTGGGGAAATACACATTTGTCTGGCAGGAGGGGTCTACATCTATCAGTCACATGTACCCATTCTGCAAACATCTGGGTACTGCAAATGTTGGACACTTATGAGGAGGTCCCCTACTCCACATATGCACTGCTCTTTGTTATTGTGTACCATAGATGTTCCTGGAATGTCCACATGCACCTGTAGTAGCACTCGTCTATTTGTTGGATGTAGGCTGGATGACATGGTACTGTAACGATGCCCATAGGAGGCACCCAGCAGTCGATGGCAGTGATGTGTGTAAACACATAACAACACAGTCTGTCACAGCAGTCAGGTCATTTCTGGTAGTCCTGGTACCATCTCAGGCCCCTAGGCTATGGGCCCTGAACAGACATATGCCTAGGCCACATGTTAGCTCATGTGTATGCAAGGCAGCAGCTGATGTCCCCATCCAACAAGGACACAGGTGATATCCCAAGGGTGTATGTGCTGTTAACCATCCAGTTGACCAGGTTATGCCTGCAAAGGTTTAGGTAGCTACCCTGCCTGATATGGACAAGGTCCCCATTCTACCACAGGCCGCTTGTGTTGCGACACACATGTGAGCTGTCAACAAGGCCAGTCCAGGTCATTCACCAGGTTGAGTGTGTGTGTGTGTGTGTGTGTGTGTGTGTGTGTGTGTGTGTGTGTGTGTGTGTGGGTGTTAACACAGTGGAGCATGGCTTGCACTCATGCAGCAGCCCCAACAATGTGGAGTTCATGATTGCCTTGCATGCCACAGTGAGGTCATTCCTGAGGAGTATGTATGACTCCAGGTAGAGGGTTGGCATTATACCCTATCGGTGTACAGCAGATGTTTGATGGCCTGGTATACCCTGATGGGGAATGTCTGTGATGTCCACAGCTGCTGCATGTGCTGTCTGATACGAATGATGAATGGAGGATTATGCACATTAATGGTCCTCAGTGGGTGGATCATGAAACATCAAGATCAGGAGGGCAACCCATGCTGTAATGCCAGTATGTTGACAATATCCACACACATACTGTGCTGACAGATGGCAGGGGTATGATGTGGGTGTTAGCGGTGGATAGTGCTCGCAAAAGTGGATGTGCAGGGTCTGTACATAATGCTGGCCAATGTATGTGGTCCTGTGATATGTTGTCCTGTTTATGTCTTTCAGGTGGGATGTACTGCAGATGGCACCCGGCCTTCTTAGAAGCCAAGACTGTGGCAATCATTGATGCCCTCAGCCTCCATCACAGGGTACTGTTGGGAAGGAGCTGGCAAAACTTGCAGGAATGCACTGCCCTGTGGGCGGAACTGGTAGCGACTGTCAACAGTGTGGGCCACCAGGGCAGGAGCTACGAACAGGTCCGACACCATGCCACAGACCTCATGCAAAATGCACGGCAAAGGGCTGCAGCTGTGGCCAGGGTCCATGCTGGCACAGGTGGAGGGCCTGCTATGCAAACACCAGTCATAGCCACAGAGGAGTTCCTCGAAAACCTTGGTGCAGCCATTGCATCCCAGGAAACAATCACAACATATGTTGTGGAGGTGAGTGGCACAGAGTCAACAGTTGAGGAGTGTCCAGGTAAGGCCCCAGTGGACATCACTTCAATACTGTAGCATTCATAGTGGCAGCTTTTGCATACCTGGATGCATATGTCAGGCCAAACTGCATTTGTTGGTGGGGTTTTGTAATGCACACAAGTGCACACCTATTGTGAATGTCAGCAAATTGGGATCACAGCTTGTAGTGTACATGTTCAGGAATGCACATATTATTCTGTACCAATGCCACATGTGTGTGTGTGTCTGTGTGTGTGTGTGTGTGTGTGTGTGTGTGTGTGTGTGTGTGTGTGTGTGTGTGTGTGTGTGTGTGTGTGTGCTGACAATACCTCTCCCCCACAACTACATAGGTCCCGCTAGTGTGGCTGGGGAACAGCTACCTGAAAACAGTGAGTATGGAACTGTCTTGTTGTGACTCACTAATTCCCTAGGCATGTTAAGGGCAGCCAATTTTCCATGCACACAACTGTTACGCTTAGCCATATTGCAATATGTGCATGTTCCCTTGTGGTGGGGTTAACTGTAGTGCATCACATTGGTCATCACAGGAGCCTATTCACAGGTGCTGTAACATATTGGCATGTACATTTGTATAGGTGTAGCGACTGTGCTATACAGGGGTACATTAGTATTGTGTACACGGGTGCACTGTGTGTTAGGTGAAGAGACATCACATACTCCCACTCCTCACATATCCCACATGCATATAGTAGTAGCAGCAATATTAACTGGACATAGCTGCACTGCATGTTGGTGAGGGCTTGTGCACAGTGTGTCTGTTGTGGTCTGATTGTGTGTCGTGCATGTCAACATTCAGAAAGTGTGATCTCTATAATGCCTTTGTGCCACCTCACCTGTATGTTTGTTGTGTGTGTGTGTGTGTGTGTGTGTGTGTGTGTGTGTGTGTGTGTGTGTGTGTTTGTGGGTGTGTATGTGTGTGCATGTATGAATGTGGATCAGCAAACATAGTGCAGGTAGCAATTTACATTTGTTGTCTTCCCCTCACAGGTGAACATGGGGATTGGGGTCTCTCCCCCTTACAACCTGATGTCAGTGTCTCATTGGACTCTGATGATGATGGTGGTCATAGTGAGGAACAGGTAGGGTTATTGAGGGCTGAAGCTGTACCATTGGTTGATATCCCACTTCCAGCCACAATGTCCCTGCACACAGTCAGTATGCCCACACAAACCCAGTCCCTAGCAGCCACAGATATTGGACAGTCAGAGGGTGGTGGCATTGAACAGGCTAGATTGGCGACTATGGCATATATGACTGTTGACAGTAGCCATAGCCAGAGAGCTGGTGAGGTCCCACATAGGCAGATTGACAGGAGTGCTCGGAAGAGGACTGTTGCCTACCCAGCCCCTGTCAGAGGTGTCACAGCAGATGTCACTTGATGCATGTTTCGGTCCATCATGGAGGCACAGGCACATTGTGAACAGTACACCAGATGGATGCTCAGGACTATGGATGCACCACTTCCTGCCATGTGTGACGACCTCCATGGCATTGGTGATGCTGTATGTCATTTTGCTGATGTTGTAGATAGACAGTGGGGCGAGACATGGTCAGTTCTCAACCATGCAATATCTGTGCTTGAGCATGTGGTGGGAGTAGGGCATTGGACACATGGATGTAGGTCAGCAACAACATCAGCTGAGAGCCCATGTGGCCATGCACATTCACACTCCCATAGTGGCAGTACCACCAGCACTACCGAAGGGAGGGTGCTGTCCACACCACAACATAGCAGGCCATGGGCACATGGTCCTGGCCAGTCCCATGAGGGACACAGATCCAGCAGACAGCAGTCACCATCAAGAAGTAGTACCACATCTGGTCTTGTGCCTGGTGATGCCAGTGACAGAACCAGTTCCCTTGTTTGTGGCTGGAGACAGTGAACTGTACATCCTGCCATGTATGGCCCACAGCTGTCCAACATACCCCCATGTAGAGCTAGCACATGGCTTGATTGTGTGCATACAGACACTCACACATCACTATCACATGCAGGTCACCACCAGACACACACAACTCCTCTCCATGGCCCAGTTGAACACCACCCCTCCAGACACACACACACACACACACACACATGATATAAACTGTATGGCCCACCCTAGGCCTTTGACAACCCCACACCACACTCTGTGCATGTGATGATACCTGTGCCACATCCCTGTTATCCATACCATCGATGCATGGACATGCTATTATGTGTCTGATGCACAGGGTGAATATAGTACAGGTAATGCCAGTGTGTAGTGTAGTAATGTTATGCTGTGTAAGGTGCTGTCTGCTGGCAATTGTCATGGGTACACATCGAAGTGTATCCACTTCTCTGTCATGATGCATTATTGCTGTTAGTACTACTGAATGACTGTTGTCTCACATACCTTATTCTGTTTCTGTTCCAGGTGTCTGTGAGTGTACAGCCTGGGGAGCTGCTAACATTACTGAAGCCTAGTATGGTGGAGTGGAAACACAGTGACCTTTTCATCACCAAGGTATGGCGGTATATGTACATGTTTACTTAGGTACGCATGCATACAATATTGTGTGATGGACAATGGGGGCAGACAGTGTAACCTTGCATACATACCCCTTGACACAGCCAGCTAGCCTTCATACATGTCACTTGGGGGTTTTGTAGGACCACAGGTTCATAGATACAGAGGAGGCTACTAGAGTACAGGCCCTGGGTCCCTCACAAGCCTAGCAATTACTTTATCCCCAACAGAATCATTAATCAGCACCTGTTGCCTCTGCCATTGCTGGACACAGGTTGAACCTAAGGGACAGACGTATTTTTTCCCATCCACTCAACCTTTGAAGAAAATAATAACAACATTCGAACCACCGTGCTGTAAAATATCAGTTATTTATTAAGACACTCAATGTAAGCACTTTCAGGTGAAGTACCCTTTATCAGACAATTCACCAAAAACTGAATCACATCTAAAACACAAAGTAGACAATCACAGTCAATACTGAGCCCTCCTTGTCTTGAGGGCTGGTTTAATGGGAACAATCCCATTCATCTTAGGTGGTCTGTGTGCACACAACTCTATGATCCATTTACTTTCATAATATTCTGTCAGATTGCCTACATCAGCCCTTCTCCTTGATAACTTAGTCTGTAACACCATAAAATTAAAAGTATGCCATGTATGTTCACTTACATGCTAATATAAAGCATTATGGGTATTACTTGTACATATTGCTGAAAAATGTTGTAATATTCTATTTTTTAGTTTACAGTTGGTTTTACCCACATCCACTCAACCTTGATGCACTTGATGAGGGTATGCATGGTTCTGTGTGTGGAGTGTAGTCCTGATACAGGGCAGCCTCTGGTAGCCACACCTGAATCTCCAGCATGTGTTTCTGCTATCTCATATGCGAGTCAGGTGTTTCATTCTGGTAATGCACACAAAGGTATACTCTCATACATGGGGTAGCTGTTGAAGGGCTGAGCACAACATTGTCATCTTGGCATGCCACAGACACCTGTGGACAACCTGACCGGTAATCAGTGGGCCAGTACTGATTATAGGCTGTCTGTGTGGAACAGGCAATGAGGGCCATGGCTGACCTTTGTGGGTGTTAACATAGTCTTTACAGTTTCTGCAGACATCTGCATAGGTGCATAGCAGACCAGCTATGCTGCTAATGTATTGTACTGACTGAGGACTATTCACAGGTAATGTCCACCTTTTGTCTTGATAAGGTCCCTTTACCTATGTGGTGAACCACATAAAGTCTTCTTCAGTTACTTTAGGAACCTCCATGACAAAGCCCAGGTTTGTTCCAAATTAATGCTTAACAGTATCACATACACAGATCCTATTGACTTAGCCAACCTGCTAGTAGATAGGTCCAGTGCAAACTTCACCACCCTGTCCCCCCCAAAGGCCCTTTTGACATCCCAATACTTGTCCCACACCTCAAATTAAAATAGATCAAGTGTTACAGGCCCTATCCAAGGCAAAAATCACAGCTTCCATGAGACCTGATAGTATCCCAGGATGTATTCTGCACCATCTCCAGCAAGAACTGGCTTCGCCATTGAGCACCCTATTCAACCACAGCCTAAGTACTGGCTTCATTCCAGCAGAGTGGAGAACTGCCATTGTCATCCCCTTGCACAAAGGTGGTGCCACTACTGACCCTGGAAAATAATGCCCCATTAGCTTGACAAGTCTGATCTGTAAGCTATGGAACATATTATTATGGATCTCATAAACAAGGACATAGGCAATCTCCAAGCACTTGACCCCACCCAGTTCGGATTCATCAAGGGCAGATCTTGCCTGTTGAACCTGGTCGACTTCTTTGAGACTGTCACCAAGGCCCTGGATGAGGGAACGTCAGTACATATAGCTTACCTTGACTTGGCCAAGGTCTTTGACACAGTTCCCCCACTCAGGCATCATCATAACGCTAACACAACTTGGTCTAAATCCCTATCTCATCAGGTGGGTGGGCAAATGGCTCACTGACAGGACCCTCAAAGTCAAAATACATACCTTCACCTTCGATAGCAGACCTGTCACTACTGGAGTTCCCCAGGGATCTGTCCTGGGACCCCTACTGTTTGGCATCTATTTCTTGTAGGTACAGGCAAAGACAAAAGGCCTGTGGCTGACCAAGTTTGCAGATGACTGTAAGTTGGGTGCTGTCATTGACTCCCCAAATGATGTTAACATACTGCAAGAGGGTCTCACAGCAACTAATGACTGGTGCCAAAGTCATGGCCTCAAGCTAAATGCAAAAAATGTATCATCATATAATTCGGCAAAAACACAACCCCTACTGATTACCACATTAACAGCAACCCCTAAGCACACAACCTGTCGTGAGAGACCTGGGCACTCAGGTTGATAATAACCACACATTCGACCATCATGTAGTGGCAGTGGTCAGAAAAGCCTTTTACTTGGTTCATCTCATAAGCAAAGGGATTGCATTCAGAAAAAAAGGAGGTTATTATCTCTCTGTACTCCTCCCTCATTAGACCAATAATTGAGTATAATGCCCCATTTGGGATGTACCTCTCCAAACATCTGCACCAACTGGAAAGGCCACTGAAATATCTCACAAAGAGAATCCATGGCCTCCAACATCTGTCCTATGCGGACAGGCTCAAATCACTATCACTCTACTCAGTATTTTACAGCTTGCTCAGGGGTGATCTGTGTCTCGCCTACAAGGCAATCTTGGATCGGGCCCTAATAGAGATGCTCCATATCTGTAAGTCTAACTCCTCATGCACTACCTGCTCAAAAGGCCTGAACTTATTATGTGGCATTAACAAAACCTGCTGGAGGGACAAGTTTGTCTGTCTCCCAGAGGCTGCCTCGTCTCTGGAATAAACTTCCCATACATGTCAAACAGAGCACCTCACTGACCTTTTTCAAGTGCAACCTTGATGAGTGGATGGGAAACTACAAATTAGTCCCAGGGGCTCCACCTGTGTATCTCTTTGACAGAGACAACAGGTGCTGACTGAGGTTTCTTTTGGTGGATAAACTCTTGGCTAGGCTTGTAAGGGCCCCAGGGCTATTAGCCTAGTAAGATCCTATGGAGCAATTCCTGACCACTGCCACTACTTGTTGCCTACATGCAACATCGTTACCATCCTGAGTACCCAGGTCTGTCATTGCAGTCTGTGTGTTTATGGGGTTGGTGCTGATGTGGGAAATACTGTGGACATGTCCTTGCCATATGGCATGCTGACACTGTCTACATTCAGCTTGAGGCCAGGACCTTGCACTATTCCATACTGACTGTATGGCCCATTGCAGTGTGTTAACAGCAATTTGTGGCTCAATGACAGACTGCACAATACGTACAGTTGGCACAGCCTTAGGCTGTACCTATGTATGTGGGCAGTGGCAGTTAGCATTCATGCTTATATACATGTGGGTTATTGGGGACAGCAGGTAGTCACAGAGCCTTCACATGTCTACATATTGCACACACATAGGCAACACTTTATCAAATGTGGACTGTGAGACACATCTTGTAGTAATGTGACAGCTGGCAGGACATATCACACCCATGGCAAGTGCAACACACAGGACTTCCTTTGGTTTGCTACTATGACACCTTATTTGTGTGACATTACCTTAGCTTATGCTATTTCCCATGGCAAGTGCAACATGCAGGACTTCCTTTGGTTTGCTACTATGACACCTTATTTGTGTGACATTACCTTAGCTTATGCTATTTGTCATAACATTAAGGTACTTCTTGATGTGCAATAACTGCTCTATGCAATCAGAAGACAACTGTATGAAATGTTTGTTGTCCTACACTCTCAGGACCTCTGTATTGTTTCAGTTGTTGTCACAGGTCACACCTTGCCAAACATGGACTGCAACCTGCAGGGTGGTACAGATGGTGACCATAGCTAGGACCTCTGCATATGCCTGCAGAGTGTCCTGATGTTTGACACATATTTTCTTTCTGTCTGTCATAATATTGTGCTTTTCTGGCAAACTGTTGGGAAATCATGACAGACTAACATTACAGATTAATGACGGATATTGTTATGTGACAACACATACCCTTTGGAAAGTGCATTCAAATGCGCAACCTGTTCTGGTATCTGCTTTCCATGCATGTCACAGTGATATGTGATAGTTGTGCTCAATGTAAGGTCTTTGCCCACTTTTCCATATGTTTTTAACCAGCTGTCTTTCTGTGAGGGGGTGAGAGGTATGCTGGTGGCTGTAACACAGTTAGACAGCTGCAAGGGGATACACACATACACACACACACACACACACTCACACACACACACACACACACACACACACACACACACACACACACACACACACACACACACTCATGACCTGACATTGCTGATAGTAGAGCCTCTACCTGCCTAGTTGTACAAATTATACTGCTATATTCATAATACAAGCACCACAGAGCTTCTATAATGTTGCAGTGTCTGCCACTACTGTTCAAGTGGGTGACAACTGCGGGGGATGTTAGGATTGCTAGTGGGAGTTTTACAGGCCCTTAACATGGTAGACCCATCTGAAACAAACACACTAGTGCATGGGGACATGCAATGAAACACACATGCACACAGAGTTGACACCTCTCCAATTCCTATCTAGTTATGTACATTACAGACTGACATGACTATTGCATGCACCACAGTGCCTTTGTATTAGAAAACGTGTAACTGTGCTTTTAAGGTGGATGACATCTGTAGGTGTTGTGACTAGGTTGGCAATGGGTGAGTTAACAGGGTGGAACAGGCACACAAAATGGTATAACCATCACATACACACAGGCAAGACAGTCACAGGAGATATGCATAGAGAAACACATAGACTTACACAGTTGGCAATTGCCAGATTAGAACTCCTAGCTATATACTTGTATGCATAAAGATGAAACAACAAACACACTAAACAAATCCAGTAGTAGGTTGCTATGGCAAGTGAAATCAGGCATTAGAATCCACCGGTAAAAAGAAACAATTTAATTAAGCGCTTTTCGTCTGTACATTGTACAGACGTCTTCAGACAAAACCTCAACAAATAGTCACTTTAAATAAGTACAAGCAATTATGCTAAACCAATCAAGTACAATAATTAATTAATGAAACAAGTAAGACCATTTAAAACATTATTCAAAACGACTACCCATTTTCGTTTATTTATAGTTTGTTTCTACTCATCGCGTACTGGTGCTCATAAATGCTTTCACGGAGCCTGCGTTCAGTCTTACCAACATAGAATGCAGGACATCCTTGGCACAACACTAAGTAGACAACCATTTTAGAGTTGCAATTAAACCTAAGTTTTAACTTGTATTGAAGGTTCTGTACAGTCACTCTATTCATCTCCAAAATGATTGTCTACTTAGCGTTGTGCCAAGGATGTCCTGCGTTCTATGTTGGTAAGACTGAACGCAGGCTCCGTGAACGCATTTATGAGCACCAGTATGCGATGAGAGGAAACAAACTGGATAACGCACTTGCTAAACATTTATCAAGACATACGAACCATAGTTTTAAATTTTTAGCAATAGACCAAGTGACCACTGACAAAAGGGGGGCACCTATGCCATTATTATTGGAGGAATTGGAACTAAGTTGGCAAATTAAACTTAATGCATGCACATTCCCTGGTCTTAATGAGTCATGTTCGATTAGCAGTGTGTTGAAACTGCAAAGTTTGAAAAGGTAAAAGTTAGTTGCTAGTGGTCAGTCTTTTTGCTCTTTTTGGTAGGTTTGGTCTTTGTCATCTAATTTTTGATCATGAGTTTTTAAGTCTACATGGTTGATTATTTGACTTCTACTTTAAGTCACATGTAAGATAGTGCATATGTTAGGTGCCTGTACTTCATCTGTATTTTGTATTATTAAGATGCCATTCTTGCTTACTGTTTTTATTTTGTTTTTAACATGTTTACTATAATGTTTAAGGTTTTTAGTGATTGCCCTTTAGCTGTTAGCAAACTGCCAAGCCTAAAGGTTTCCTGCCAGCTTGGTTATCATTATTTTGAAGAGTGTGCAATGTTTATATTTCTCCCTATGAGCTACCCACGTTTACTTAAATGAAAATGGGTAGTCGTTTTATATAATGTTTTAAATGGTCTTACTTGTTTCATTAATTAATTATTGTACTTGATTGGTTTAGCGTAATTGCTTGTACTTATTTAAAGTGACTATTTGTTGAGTTTTTTGTCTGAAGAAGTCTGTACAATGTACAGACGAAAAGCGCTTAATTAAATTGTTTCTTTTTACCGGTGGATTCTAGTGCCTGATTTCACTTG
>NC_056739.1:478561018-478588518 GCF_019279795.1 Protopterus annectens
GGTGGTTGTAATCAACTTTGGAGAATTTTTCTTTTTACTATAGCAAGAGGGGGGTCAGGGGAGATGGTGATATTGAAAGTGCCCATTTTTTGTCTGATCTTACCAGGGAGGATTATACCGTAGGGGTGCTGCAGTGGTTAATCATGTTGGTTACTACCAAGTCCAAGATATGTATCACATCTTGTGGGGGTATCACGTAGCTGTCCTGAGGGATTTGCATTGATAAAATGGGGGAATCTCTGTGCATTTCTGTTTTGGCATGAGTAGTTTTTTCATTCTATGGTTGGGTAATTCAAGACCGCCAGGATCAGGATAAAGGGTTGAATCTTGATAGATTTGTAGAGGTCCAGATAGGTGAGATAGGTGGACTGGGCATCCTGAGTTAAATATGTGGGCCTGTAGCTACCTATAATTTGAATAGGGGTCTTCTCAATGGTTAACTGCACCTGGAGTGTCTCGTGTGCATCACACTGTTTGACCAGCCTGGAGGTGTGTGTCTGTTTAATATATATTTATATTCCACTTCCTTTGGCTTTGCTGGCCACATTTTGGGGTCTGGCTGTGTGATAGGAAGAGTGACCAGGTAAGGATGGGTTGCTCTCTGTAGCTTTGACCCAAATTTCTGTGACAGCATACATGGCAGCATCTTCCAGGGTTAAAAATGCTTGCAATGAGTGCAGTTTCATGTTTAGACTCCTAGCATTTAGAGGCATGACTTTTAATTTGCGTTTTGTTTAGACTTTTATGTTGGTAGTATCAACCTCATGACCTCCCCTAAAAAAGCACTATGGGGGAAGCAAGGGCCTTTGCCAGAAGCCTGAATGCCAAGTGAGACAGATGCAGACCATCTCTAGCAAAGCAGCGTGGTCTGTCGATCATATGTTCCCAGGCTGTCAGGCACTGGATCCCCCTGGGATGACACCAGAAAGTAAGCCAATTGTTAATGTCAATCATTTTCTGTTTGTATTGAGGCATCAGTCTGGGTGATGGTAGAATGCTGCTTAAGCCTAGGGACATACCTGCATGGGACACATATTCAGCAAGCTCAATCATGTCTGTCTTCCTAGAGTCCAGGGAGGTACTTCTGAAGTTGTTCACACTGACATGGACTAGGACAGAGTCATAACAGTACCTGTTGTAGAGAGACTTGAGTGCATGTGTGATATGGTGAATTCTGACACCTGACAAACAAGTAAGTGTGACTTTCTCCTTATCCAGCCTGGTGAGAGGCACATCTGTGTGTCTCACAATGGAGTCTCCTAAGAGTAATATGTTGGGTTTATGATAAGGCCTTAGTGGTTGCAAGACACTGGTGTGTAGACTATGCATGTTCTGTGGTGTGGAGTCTTGTGAAGTTTTCATGTGTTTTTGTCTCTGAGGTGTCCTTTGTTTTTGTTGAGAACCTCTATATATGTGGGTGGGTGTGTGTTGTGTAGCTGTGGGTGATGATTACTGACTCCCTACACTGTAGGGAACCTATGTTACTGCACAATTTGTTCTGGTGTGCACATTCTCCATTTGTCTGGCCAGTGGTTCCCCTTCTCCTTATATGTGTCTCTTTGTCCTTCTGTAGCCCAGTCACAGGCTTTGTCGACAGTTGTTGATGTTATGTATTTGTATTTCTGGTGTGAGTGGGACAGAAGTTGTAACATGCAAATGCCATGTTATAACAAGCAGAACAGATATACGAGGCATACTTGTGGTCCTTCTGTGACACCCTGTCATTCCAGGGTTTTGGATGATGGCCAGTGACTTGTTGTCAGTACTGACACAGTGAGGTGGCAGCCATTTATATCCTGGCAGTACACTGACTTTCAAGAACCTGCTGTCCTACTAGGCACTCTGAGCTGTGTACTGTCCATATGTGTGGCCCCCTGTCCCTGAATTGTCCAGTTTTCCTGCAGTAATGGATATTGAGTTCTGGACAGTGTGTACAACTCCTACAACAGGTGTAGCTAACATGCAAAATACTTGGCCCAGAAAGTCTTGAAACATGGACCCTGTCAACTATGGTACTGTACTTAGACCACTAAGCCAGTGCTGCCGACTTCCTGACAGTATTAACCACTCATATACATAGCTCATTGACCACTGCATATTGTGGACATGCAACAATTTATTAAGTTGATTGGGACAGCTTTGGGAATGTATGTTCTGCTGCTATTACCCTACATACATAAATGTTACTGCATTTCTGTGGGAACACGGGTGTGTTGGGGGAGGGAAGCTTACCTCTCAAATGTACACATTTGCGCAGACTGTCCAGATGTTTGCTTTACATTTTGGTTCCATTTAGCATAGCATTATGCTTGTCTTGGAGAATACTGGCATATCACTAAAGACCTAAGGTTAGAAAGTAATGACAGACATTTGTGTTTCAGATTTCTTACCCTTCAGAGACTAAATGCAATTGCAAGACCTGCTGTGATATCACTGTCTAAGTTTGTAAGAGGAATAGTTCATCATTGTCTCTATTTGTGGGCCTTTGCCACACATTTCTTTATGTCTTTGTACAGCTCACTTGCTGGAAGAGGCTGAGAGGTGTGCATGGGACTCCAACACTAACATCCATGCATGTGACCTATGACCCCACAGTTTGTTAGTCCCCCACATATACTGCAGTGAGTTTTGTCACCTACGTGACTTCTGTATATTATGGGGAAGCCAGTTTTGGTGGACATTTCCTGTTGTTCCACATAGCTGTCAGTTGTCTGCTGTTATCCCGGTAGGCCACCCCATTCCTTTGCATACATGCAGAGATACCATAGATATGCTACCACAATGTACTATTCCATTCATTTGTTCTTAAGAAGAGTGACTTACCTTATGCCTGTGGCAGTTGTGAGAACAGTGCTTCGGGGCTGACTCTGTCAAATACATGCAGTACACAGCCTATACATGGTAAGGTACAGGTAGAGTGATATGTGTGGCATCCTTTTTACTGTGTGTGCAGGTTGGAGAGAGATGTCAGTCCCTGGGTCCCTAGGGTGTCAGTGTATGTGACATGTTTCACCTCTTTGCCAAGGCCAGGGTGTACTGGACACACCTACATCAGTCTACAGGGACAAGCTCAGGGGGTTCCTCCTCTGAGTCCCCCGGGGCCTGTGGGGACCTTAGCAATGGTGGGGGGCTGCATCCCCCTTCCCTGTGATGCTCTTGCCACAGCTGTTTCTGCAGGATCGTATTGTGTAGCATGCAGATACTATGAATATGTGTGCACATGTGGCTGGAGAGTACTGCAGGGCTCCACCAAATATGTCAAGGCAGCAGAACTGTGACTTGATCAAGCCAAACACACACTCTGTGATGCTCCTAGTTTGTGCATGTGCCTCATTATGGCATTCTTCGGTGTGTGTGTGTGTGTGTGTGTGTGTGTGTGTGTGTGTGTGTGTGTGTGTGTGTGTGTTCATTTCTGATGGGTGTCATCACCCATGATTCCAGTGTGTAGCCAGCATCCCCCACTAGATGTCCATACAGGATGCCCCCCCCCCCAGCAAATACCTGGTACAGCTGTGATGCATGCCAGAAGTGGGAGTCGTGATAACTACCAATGCTGCCAGCACACACACTGATGATAATTCCCTGGGCATTGCACATGACCTGGCTGTTGATGGAGTGATACCCCTTGTGGTTGATGTAGACTCTACCGTCTTCACCAGGTGGTGCTTTGGCATGGACATGAGTGTAGTCTATGGCACCCAGTACCTCTGGGTAGTGCGCTACATGGTAGAAGAGATGCATATTGGTGGTCCTCTACTCAGGGGTGCTGGGGAAATAAATGTGCTCACTGGCATGTCTTAGCTTGACACCCAGGAATGGGTGGAATACCCTGGATACGGATGCATGTCCCCAGTAGGTCTTTGGAAAGTACCTGTAGCTAGTATTCTTAAGGCTACACATACCTTTGTTTCCACTATGATGGGTTCCCCTCTGTTGGGTCTGGGTCTGAGGTGAGGGCAGCAGAGCTCTGTGAGTTGCTATAGTATGTCCCTGTCCACCCTGTAGCACTTTACTATCTCCAGCTCATGTAGCCCCTGAAAGGTTACGCTGGGTCTGAAGACTCTTTTCCTCAGTCTGGGTTGGCTGCCAGCATCATCCCCATCACCACCCTCAGTCTGTAGCATGTAGAGATGTAGCAAAGCAGCAGCACCCCCTATCATTTTGTCAGTTAAAATTCCCAAGTGTATAGTCCAATAATGCAGAGTATATGGGAAAATCAGATTGAAGGCTGTTTGCATACTTTTTACTGGTGTGCTGCAGATGCAGCCTGTGTGATTGGCTGAGTATGATATATTCCACCTGCCAGCTACATTATTGAGGGGTTTGAATGGCCCACTTTGAGTGGCAGATGCCTTATTAGTCATTTATAGTTGATTGCCTTTTGTCTGCTATTTTCTTTTCTTTTTTTAATTTTTTAAAATAATTTTTAATAATAATTATAATAAATAATAATAATAATAAATAATTTTTAAATAGTTTTAAGCCCAGTGGTGCTCTGCGCAAACACAGGGAGCTAGTGCAAACATTCCTGAGCAGAAAGGGCCCTAATCTGGACATGAACATGCTCAGCATTTCTCTAACCAGCTAAGCACAGCTAAGCAGCCTCAGACCCCCCACTTAGCTGTCCTTAGCTGAGCGTAAACAGTAGCCACTGAGCTCCAATGTGCTTACACAAACAATGACACACCCCCTTTTCATGTCAGCTGCCTCTTCCACCTACACCACCATGTTGTAGCCTCTACATGGTTAGGTACTTGCAGACACAGTGATTCATTTTGCTATCCAGTAAACTTAGCTCATTTACATACACCTAATTGCATATACCCTAGTTACAGCACTACATGAGAGCCTATGCCCTTAGCAGCCAGTATAACCTGCCATTGTAGGAGTCTGCAAGTTAGCCAGTATAATGGAGAAATTTATTTTACTTTTCATACTCCCCTTTTACTATTTTAAATTTATTCTTTGCATGTTGGGAACCGCTGCACTCTGCTTAAACATGCCATATGTGCCAAAAAAACTTTTGATTTTTTTGCATTTTGCATTTTACATACCAATGGCCATGGTTAGCCATTGGCATCCCTAATGCACCTAATACATGCTTTACTTTTAGTTGTCACGGCCCCATTTTTTTTTTGCGGTCTGGTACATGGTTACTTCACGCATACATTTTTACTGCAGACATGGCTGCTACACAGATGCCTGTCTGCTTCCTGAATCAGTAAATCACCTCATTTGTATGGTTTTCACAAGCAAATGAGGTGATTTACATTCTAAGATCGCATCCATGGCAGCATAGTAATGGGAGGCTCATGCACGCCCCCAGCCTTGCTTCCTGGATTGCTCCACCTCTAAACTCAATGTTTGAGCCGCTCCACTATGCTTACATGGAGATTAGCTCCGTGCAAGTGTTATTGAATTACCACATGTACTTTTTACTTTCAAACTGAATTTAGTTTACCATTCTTAATCTCTTTTAAGAGTGATAACACAAGACATGATTAGATTCAAGTGCCATGATTTGTAATAAACTGTAGCACTTTTTATTTTTATAGTCAGGACAACAGATTTTGTCATAATGGCTTTAAATAGAAACTCTGAATGCACTAACAATATGCAAACAAAATCCGTTATCTTTACCAAAATTTTATAGTCTACCCCATTTCAAGTTTAATTTCAACCTTATACCAATTTTCAGCAATTCTCGTCAATAGTCTGGCTTAACTTCATCTCAAAACCTCTTCTGCATTTTCATATCAGTTTTTTTCACTTCAGTAATACTAATACATGACTCATTTTTATGCTTATCCTTTGACATGCAAGTTCTTTTGAATACATATGCTTCCTTTAATGTATCTTTAAAATGGTTTATTCTGCCACAGATTCTAAATAACTGACCAAAATCCAGAAGTGTAGCCTTTAATACTTATAGCCACACCCAGTATATGAGACTTAACTTTTAATCAAATGGTATTTTTTCTTTACTTTTTATTTTATTTTATTTTTATTTTATTTTACATTTATTTACTGGGAGAGTCCATCTGGGTGCAAGCTCATTTTCAGCAGAGGCCTAGGAAGAAAAGCTCCAAAGCTAAAATATACATATGCATGGATATAACATTAACAAGTACACTTATATAGCAAGCCAAGTATAAATGTACATTAACATCAGTGGCATCTCATTAATATCATAGGATTAAGTAACAGTATATATTAACATATATAGTGTCATAGGCACTATTTACATAGTATTGAGTGTTTTGTTTACATAGTTGGTGTTAAAAGGTAGTTATATATGTGCACCAGGGCAATAGTAGCTTATGTTTACTAGATAACATTTTGATGATGTTAAAGACTGTTGCAAGTTTAGTTTTGTTAGTCTGGTTAGTATAGATTGAGAAAGAGGAGAGGAAGGTTTGAAGAGGGAAAGGTGTCTGGTATCATAGTAAGGGTTTTCAGAAGGGGATAGTTCTATGCGGAAGAAACATGCCGGTTGGGGAAAAAGACATGCAGGGGAGGGATTAGACAGGGCTGTTGCAGGAGTAGATCCAGCTGCTATATAGGTGGTCTTTTAGCTGTTTCTTGAATTGGGTTGGATTTGTAATGTTTAAAATATGTTGGGGAATAGAATTCCAGGTTTTGGAAATATGGTGGGAGTAGAGGTTGCTTTTGAAGACTAGTAGGAGAGTTTTATCAGAGTTGCCAAGTGTTAGTATAGGGTTGGACTATTTGTTATAAAGCTGGGGTTCTGTCTGACTGGTATACTAAGTGCTGGTGATGATGAGTTGGGTGTAGGTTATGTGTTGGGGGAGTGCTAACCATTTTAATTGTTGGAGGGAGGAACAGTAGTGGGACCTGGGTGAGGAGTTTGTGGCAAACTTAGCTATTTTGTTGTAGCAAGATTAAGGTTTGGTAAGTTCAGTTTTGTTAAGGTTGGTGAGGATGAGGAAGGCATATAGTAGAATGGATAGGAGGTGAGTTCTGGCAATGTGTAGTCTGGATTGGTTTGTAAGGAATGGCTTAATGTGGTAGACAGAGCCTAGTTTGATGTGTTTCTTTAACACCCTGAGATAAATGAATGTCAAATTTGAGTTTGTTATTGAATGTCACACCTAATAACTTGGTTTGGGAGGTGGCAGTTATGGTGGTGTTATTCGAGGAATGTATGTGAAAAGAGGTTGAGAGTATGGTTGATTTGATGGGGAGAAAAAGCATCAGCTTGGTCTTGTTTGGGTTCAGAATAATGTTAACGTTATTTAACAAGGATTCTACTTCAGAGAAGGATTGTTGTGTGATGCCCTATAGCTGTGTGAGGAAGGATGCATTGCATATGAGGATAGAGTCATTTGCATATTGGATAACTGAGGTGAGTGAGATGGATTTGTGCAGTTAGTTAGTGAATATGTTGTAGAGTAGGGGGCCTAGTATGGAACCTTGTGGGACTCCTATGTTAACAGAGAGTAGAGATGATAGCTCCTGTTCCCACCCAACAGCTTGTTGACATTTGGTTAGGTAGCTGTGGAACAATGATAGGGTGGACTGGCTAAGGTTTAAGGTGGATAGCTCTGACAGTAGTTTCTGGTGTGAAACTGTGTCAAAAGCCTTGGAGAGGTCTAGAAAGATGGCAGAGACAAGTCTATTTTGGTTTCTGTGGTTATTTACAGTGTTGATGAAATTGAGGAGGGCTGTTGTGGTGCTATAGTGGGGGTGAAAACCATGTTGTGTGTGTGAGAGAGGAGGTTGTTGGCTAGCAGGTATTTTAGGAGATGACTATGGATGCATTGTTCAAGTATTTTGGAGAGAGGTGAAAGGATGGTGATGGGTCAGTAGTTAGTGAGTTCTGTAGAGTTTCCACTTTTAAGTAGGGGAGTTATGTAGGAGATTTTTCAAATTAGGGGGACATAGTTTTCAGTGATAGAGCAGTTGATGAGGATGGATATGGGTAATGCAATGGCTTCTGTGGCAATTTTGAGGAATTCTAATGGGAGACTGTCAGTGCCTAAGCTGGTGGGTTTGAGTTTCTAACAAGTGTGTTTATGGTGTGAGTTGGAAAAGGTTTTAAGGAGAAGATGTTTGTGCTATTACTATTCATGTCTGGGATCTTGGTCGAGGTATTTCGATTGTATTTGATAAGAGAGTGTATTGAGTTGATGAAGAAGGAATTGAACTGTTTTGCAATGCTCTTATCTGAGGGGGGATGTGATAGGTGTAGGGGTGAGAGTGTTGCCAGGTTGAAGGAGTTTATTTACGGTGGACAAGAATTGTTTAGGGCTGTTTTGGTGGTGGTGTTGTGTAGTGATGCTGTATGTTTTTTTATCTGCTTTTATTTGGTATTAAGCTTTATTTCTAAGCTGTTTGTAGAGGAGTAGGTTG
Source organism: Protopterus annectens (assembly GCF_019279795.1). Classification (NCBI taxonomy): domain Eukaryota; kingdom Metazoa; phylum Chordata; order Ceratodontiformes; family Protopteridae; genus Protopterus; species Protopterus annectens. The sequence goes on from NC_056739.1 coordinate 478,569,392, forward strand.
TCCTGGCTTCTGTTAGTTAACCAGTGCACCCATTCCTTGTCACTTTCTTAGTAGATCTTTGGTGTTGTTTGTTAGCCAAAGTGAATGGTGACATTTTATTTATTCTAGCAGATCTATAAGAGCTAGGTTGTTTAAGATGTCCAGGAAGGTAGTGTTAAAGTGTTGTACAGCAGCATCTTGTGGAAGGGTTTTTAGGGGAGACCAATTTATTTGTTGGAGTAGGGAATGAAATGTTTGGGCATTACATTTATTTTAGTATGGATTAGTTGGTAGACAGATTGTCTGGGTGTCCTAAGATTATGTCTGAGCAAATAAGTGGGCAGGTAGTCATTAATGCTACCCTGTTTGGAAGGATGTGAGAGATTTGTTGTTAGTGTGGGTCCAGTGTAGAACTGAGTGTCTGTTAGAAGTTGTATCTGTTCTGGTGGGTTCTTGTATGAACTGGGAGAAGCCATGCAGGTTTATAAATTTAGAGGGGTTACTGGATTCATAGGTGGCCCAGTTGGTATTGAGGTCTCCCACTATGATGGTTTCTTGGTGGTAGGTTGAGGATAGCCAGTGGAGAATGTCTTCAACTTTGGTTGAGTTTTCTCCTGGTGGGATGTATATGGTTACTATGATCAAGTTTTGTTTTTATTAATGTTTAGTTTACTGAGAAGTATTTCAGCATTGTTAAATGAGGGAAGATTTGTGTTAATGAGTTCTAGTGCTAGGTTTTTTTAAACATTATGTCTGCCTCAACTCCACGTTTAATTTGATGGTCAAGTCAGTAAAGGTCATATCCAGAGGGTAGGATTTCATTATTTTTGATATGTGGTTTGAGCCAGGTTTCAGTCAGAATGGTAATGTTAGGAGAGTATAAGTCTAGCAGAGCATGGAGTTCATGAACTTTATTTAATATACTTCTTAGATTTATGTTAAGGAGCAGGAGACAGTATCCTAGGGGGGAGATGGTGGAGGGGTTGGGTAGGGAGTGTGTGGAGGTATTTGTTGGTTGATTTGTGGGCCAAGGTTGGGGTGGATATTGGCACTGAGTTGTAATTGTGATAGTATGTTGAATATAGTTTTTATATATTTGTGAAGGCTGCCAGCCTAGCCAGATAGAATTGTGCAGATAATTCTGTCATTTGTAAATATAAATGTAAACTACAGATTTGTCTTAAATGTAAAGAAATACCATTACATGTGGAACTGGAAATAAATGTGACAACAGTGCACTCTACTGACCAAAGAAAAGCATATGGTGACCCTTTGAAGTAGACAGTGATGCCGAAAAGTCTAGATGAAGAAATTATTTCTGTTGTTTTAACCTAGAGTTAAATTGCTACATTTAAACAAGCAAATGCATTTTTATTGCTCTGCTCCTGACCAGCTGCAAAATAACAAAAAGAGGTGCAAAAGAATGTAGATGCAGCTTCTGTTGGCCTGGGAACACCAGGAAAGCATGAAATGATGTAATGTTTATGAGAACTGCAATAGCAATTTAAACAGAGTAAATAAGAAGGCATTGAACATTTTTGTCTTGATCATCCAACTCATAGCACTCTGCCTGTTTTCTTTAAGTAAGTTATCTTAGACTTGTGTTTTCTTTTAGGAATAGCTAGAAACTAGAAAGATTAGACTAAGTGTTTTTCTGTGATGTCAGAACTGTACTACTGACTTATTTTAAGTATTTATGTGTGATCTCTGAACTCCTGACTAGCTCTGTGTAGTAGAAAGTATTGTCTTTTGGTTTTAATGATTTATTATTAAATATTTTAAAACCTTTTAACTGTGGCTGGTTTGTGTAGAGATAAGTTAAGCTCTAGAGTACACTGCATATTTGTAGAATTTACTGTCCAAATCACTCCAAATAAGCCTTGACTGATTAGTCACATTTGCCAATTGGATATTAATATTGCAGAATAATAATTGGACACAGTTTAAGGGCCTTTGACTAGCTGATAAAAATCATCTGGGTGGTGGCAGAATTGCTACCGTATAGTCTGGGTAAAAAGGGCACAGCTGGAGAACCTGTGCCAGCCTTTCCCAGGAGTGTCTGTGTGGTTGTATAAACTTATCTCAAAGTGTGTGTGTGCCAGCTACTTGGGCAGGGACACAAAGCATTGGTTGGACAGAAAGGGTGCTGGAGATTTTACCTTGCCCAGCTGGCTGAGATCTGGGCCCTATAGCTGTGCAAGTGGGGAGTCTTATTGGGGACCTGGAGAGAAAGGGAGCAACCAGCCCCAGACTGACTGTGATCTCTGTGTGCTCTTAAGGGAAATTGCACTTTACTGTGTGTATTTATTATTCTTTCCTCATATATAAGATGCTCTCTCTGGTGTTAGTGGTGAGGATTGAGGCTCCTTGATTGCAGGGTCAGGGCACGGGCAAGGCCTGAGGCAGATAGCTAGAGAGGCACCTGATTCTCAAGGAAAGGGGGAATCTGTATACTGGGACAAAGGGTTACTATACAGAGAGTGGACCCCTGGCTGATGACTAGAAGGTGAGAGAGTACAGCAGTTGGTAGTGCCTAGAGCCTACTGTCTGGTGCTTCTAGCCATAGCCCATGATATTCCCTTTTCAGGTCATATGGGCATAAAACATACAAAGAGACATATTATGCAGAACTTCTATTGGCCTGGAATTTCCAGAGATGTAACAGGGTACTGCAGGATCTGCGAGCAGTGCCAAAAGGTAGGCAAGGCAGGAGACAAGGTGAGAGCTCCTTTGATGACTTTTCCTGTGATTGAGGAGCCATTTCAGAGGGTAGCTATGGATATTGTGGGTCCTTTGAGTACCCCAAGTTCCACAGGGAAAAAGTATATCCTAGTGGTAGTGGATTATGTTACACGATACCCTGAGGCAGTGGCTTTGCCCTCCATTGAGGCAGAGAATGTGGCAAATGCTTTGTTAGAGATTTCAGCAGGGTAGGTTTCCCAAAAGAAATACTGACTGAAAGAGGTGCCAATTTCATGTCAGACATGCTGGCTTGTCTGTGGAAGTCCTGTGGGGTGAAGTACATGAAGACCACCCCTACCATCCTCAGACTAATGGTCTTTTTGAGAGGTTAAACTCTACAATCAAGTCCATGCTACAGGCATTTCCAGATCAGTTTAAGAGGGATTGGAACAAATATTTGCCCCATCTGTTGTTTGCTTACAGAGAGGTTCCCCAGGAATCCACAGATTTTCACCCTTTGAGTTGCTGTATGGGCATAGGGTGAGGGGACCTCTAGATTTAATTCAAGATGAGTGGGAAGGTGAGTGTGAATCTCACAAGGAGTCTGTTGTGGCATATGTCCTAGACCTCAGGACAAGACTCAGGGAACTCACAGGCTTGGCCCAGGAGAACCTTGCAGAAGCCCAACAAAAGAAAAAGGTGTGGTATGACAGAAATGCTTGAACTAGAGAGTATGCTGTGGGGCAGCAGGTAATGGTTCTCATTCCTGTCAGACACAAGAAGCTGCAAGCAGCTTGGGAGGGTCCCTACAAGGGTGGCAAGAAAGGTAAGTGATGTTAACTACATAGTGGAACTGATAGGCAGATGGCAGGGGCACAAATTGTACCATGTTAACATGATGAAACCTTACCATGATAGGGAGGCCCTTGTGCTGAGCACTTGCAGTGGATTGCAGGAGGAGTCTGAGGGAGATTTGGAGACTGATCTCTTCAGTGAGGCTTGGGCTGACACCTCAGTGGAAGGGGTAGCAATGTCCCAGCAGCTATCTCCTACCCAGGTTTGAGAAATCCAAGCAGTGTTACAGGAATTTGAGGACATGTTCACTGGGAAACCAGGGTGCACTCACCTGGTGCACCACCAGGTGGATACAGGAACCCAAAGGCCTATTAGGCAGGCCCCTTATAGGGTGCCTTCGAGAGCCAGACAGACTCTGAGGGAGGAGGTACAGGAGATCTTGGAACTAGGGGTGATTCAAGAGTCCAACAGTCCCTAGGCCTCCCCAGTGGTGCTGGTGCCAAAGAAGGATGGCAGCACCAGGTTCTGTATGGACTACAGGAAATTAAATAGTCACACAGAGTCAGATGTTTACCCCATGCCTAGGACAGATGAGGCCCTAGAGCAGCTGAGTGGGGCTAAGTATCTTACAACCATTGATCATACCAAGGGTTACTGGCAGGTGCCTTTGAGTCCCAGTGCTAGAGAGAAGTCACCTTTGTGACTCCTTTTGGCTTGTATGAGTTCACAAAGATACCCTTTGGGGTGAAGAATGCCCCAGCAACTTTCCAGAGGCTGATAGATCATATCTTAGCAGGAGCAGGGGGGTTTGTCCTTGCTTCCCTAGATGATATTGCCATCTACAGCCATTTCTGACCAGAGCACCGTCAGCATGTCATGGAGGTGCTGAGCAGACTAGAGAGGGCAGGGTTGACCATTAATCCGAGCAAATGTCAGGTGCGTATGGAGGAGGTCTCCTACCTAGGACATAGAGTGGGGAGTGGTAAGATAAGGTCAGAACCTGCCAAAGTGGAAGCCATTCAGACATGATCTGCACCTGTTACTAAAAAGCAGGTGAGGGCATTTTTAGGGACAGCAGAGAACTACAGAAAGTTCGTCCCCAGTTATAGTACCATAGCTTCTCTCCTCACAGACCTGACAAGGAATAACAGGCAGATAAGGTAGTGTGGACCCCAGCATGGGAAGAGACATTCCAGAAGCTTAAAGAAGCTTTGGGAGGACCCCATGTGTTAGCCAGTCCAGATTACAGCAAATAATTTGTTGTGCAGGTGGATGCTTCAAACCATGGGGTGGGGGCTGTACTTAGCCAGATTATTCAGAGAGGAAAGAGCAACCAGTTGTTTATCTCAGTCATAGGCTGCAACCCAGGGAGGAATGCTATGCAGCTGCAGAAAAGGAATGTATAACCATAGTGTGGGCATTGCAGAAACTTCAGCCTTATCTGTATGGAAGGAAATTCACTGTTATGACAGATCATAACCCCCTAACATGGTTAAACAGAGCCAGCCAGCAAAATGCTAAGTTTCTAAGATGGAGCCTGGGGTTGCAAGCATATGATATGTCAGTGCAGAACTGCAGTGGGGTTAACAATACCAATGCAGATGGGCTCTCAAGACAGGGAATGGGGTAGGTATACTCAGATAGACCTGACCCTCTCAAGCGCCGTTTCTCAAGGGTCACTTGAAAAACTAGCTTGAGTTCTCTGGGGGGGGGGTGTGAAGACTGCCAGCCTAGCCAGATAGAATTGTGCAGATAATTCTGTCATTTGTAAATATAAATGTAAACTACAGGCATGTTGGCTTAATGTAAAGAAATACTGTTGCATGTGGAACTGGAAATAAATGTGACAACAGTGCACTCTACTGACCGAAGTAAAGCATGTGGTGACCTTTGAAGTAGACAGTGGTGCCGAAAAATCTAGATGAAGAAATTCTTTCTATTGTTCTAACCAAGAGTTAAATTGCTAGATTTAAACATGAAAATGTGTTTTTATTGCTGTGCTCCGGACCAGCTGCAAAATAACAAAAGGAGGTGTAAAAGAATGTAGATGCAGTTTCTGTTGGCCTGGGAACACCAAGAAAGTGTGAAATGATGTAACGTTTATCAGAACTGCAATAGCAATTTTAACAGACAGAATCAGAAGGTATTGAGCATTTTTGTCTTGATCATCCAACTCACAGCACTCTGCCTGTTTTCTTTAAGCAAGTTATCTTCGACTTGTGTTTTCTTTTAGGAATAGCTAGAAACTAGAAAGATTAGACTAAATGTTTTTCTGTGATGTCAGAACTGTACTACTGAATTATTTTAAGTATTTCTGTGTGATCTCTGAACTCCTGACTAGCTCTGTGTAGTAGAAAGTATTGTCTTGTGGTTTTAATGATTTATTATTAAATATTTTAAAACCTTTTAACTGTGGCTGGTTTGTGTAGAGATAAGTTAAGCTCTAGAGCACATTGCATATTTATAGAGTTTACTGTCCAAGTCACTCCAAATAAGCCTTGACTGATTAGTCACATTTACCAATTGGATATTAATATTGCACAGTAATAATTGGACACCCGTTTAAGGGCCTTTGAGTAGCTGATAAATATTAGCTGGGTGGTGGCAGGATTACTACTGTATTGTCTGGGTAAAAGGGGCACAGCTGGAGAACCTGTGCCAGCCTTTCCCAGGAGTGTCTGTGTGGCTGGATAAACTTATCTCAGTGTGTGTGTGTGTGTGTGTGTGTGTGTGTGTGTGTGTGTGTGTGTGTGTGTGTGTGTGTGTGTGTATGCATGTGTGCGTGTGTGCGTGTGTGTGTGTGTGTGTGTGTGTGTGTGTGTGTGTGTGTGTGTGTGTGTGTGTGTATGTGTGTGTCTGTGTGTGTGTGTCTGTGTGTCAGCTACTTGGGCAGGGACACGAAGCACTGGTTGGACAGAGAGGTTGCTGGAGATTTTACCTTGCCCAGCTGGCTGAGATCTGGGCCCTATAGCTGTACCAGTGGGAAATCTTATTGGAGATCTGGAAAGCAAGGAGGTCACCAGACCCAGACTGACTGTGATCTCTGTGTGCTCTTAAGGGAAATTGCACTTTACTGTGTGTATTTGTTATCCTTTCCTCATATATGAGACGCTCTCTCTGGTGTTGGAGGTGAGGATTGAGGCTCCTTGATTGCTGGGCCAGGGCACAGCTGTCACAATATTTATAGAGTAGTTTGTGGTTTATGAGGGCAGCTTCAGCTTTGGAGCTGATTATGTGGTATTTGAGAGGAAAACAGCCTGTGTGGGTAATGTTGTGGAGGTTGGGTGCAACATAGGTGTTGTTAATGGGGGTTTTGAGCTGTGGGATAGTAGCTGTGTAGTAGTGGGGGTGTTGATTGATGATAGGGGAGTGGAAGTTTGTTAGGAGATGGAGGAGGGTTAGTGTGATTAAGTTACCTATGTGGAGAGATAGGTGTTTTAATGATGAATGTTGGGGTGATTGTGATATAGTGTATTTTGGTGCTGTGGTGGCATGGTTTGAGAGGGAATGTGGGAATGGCAGTGAGAATGAGGCTTAGGTTCTAGGTGTTTGAAAATGTAGTTAGGTAGAGAGGCTAGGTGTGTGGATAGGAGTGAGTTGTAGAAGAATGGGGGAGAATGTTTAAGGTGAGGGGTTAGATTGGCTTTGATAGGAGTGAGTTTAGAAGAGAATATAGGAGAGGAGATAGGACATGATGGGATAATTGTTGCTGTAGTAGGGGTTGGGTCTAATTGATGATGATTGGCTGGTCAGAGAGTGTGAGGTGTGGCTAGGTAGAAGTAAATTTGGGAGTAGTGGGGGTGGGTGGAAATTGGGGGTATGGTAGGGGAGTAGAGTGAGCCTGAAGGGCAAATTGAGTGGGCAGAAACCAGCAGATCAAGCGTAATCTGAAGACAATCAGCCAGGCAGCTATAGCAATGTGCTGCAGATCAGTGCCAGAGCTTCACCTACTGTTAATTGTATGAGGTATTCTGAAGAAACCTTTTGTTTAAAAGGGGTATATTCTGCAGGAATAGGATGATATTAAGTAAATGGATTTCCCTTAAGTACTTTATAATGGAATACTGCACAGAGTGTGGAAACAAATAACAATAAAGAAGACCAATTTAGCAATATGGGAGGTGGGTGGTTCTTCAATAGCTACCCAGTCAGTGTGCATGTCACTTTTGTCCACAGTTAATGGTTATACAGTATAAAGATATCAAAAACCTACATAGTTAGATAGCCACTATTGGTTTGAAAGTCACTTTGAAGGCTCGTATGATCAAATATTGGGTGTTCCGCAGGGTAGATGATTGAGATTAGGAACCAGTCTGTGTGATCTGAACCTGGGGATGCACGCAGTTGATTTACCTCTGGGCAACTGGAAGAGAAGAAACAGTCAGGGAGGGGAGGTTAGTGAGTGGATTAGAACAGGAGAGAGTTCAGATCAGGAGATAATGGAGTAACAAGATCGTCTTAACATAACATCATAGGTTCATAGGTGTGTACTAGGCTAATGGCCCTGGAGACTTTACAAGCCTAGCCCATAGGATTACCCTGACATTGTGCCACCTGACATTAGTTTTCAGTGCTTCTGTCAAGTAGAGCCACTGGAGTCATCCCTGGGGTGAATTTTCTATTTCCCATCCACTCATCAAGATTTCTCTGAGGTGCTCTGTTTCACATGTATGGGAAGTCTATTCCATAGCATGGTCAGTCTCTGGGTTATAAACATGTCCTTCCAGCATGTTCTGTTGATTGTGGTAATGAGGATGAGGTACATGGAGCATGTGGTGCATAGGGATTGGGATTTATTTAGATGTATTTATGCATGTATGCATTTCTAACACAGCTGGGTCAGACATGGCTTTGTAAGTCAAGCAGAGATCACCTCTAAGTAGGCAATATGAGACAGAGAATAGCTGGAGTTTTTTTGAGTCTGCCCATATAGGACAACTGTTTAAGGCCTAGGATCATCTTTGCAAGGTACTTTTGTGACCTCTCCAGTTGTTGCAGGTGTCTAGTGAGGTACATGTCAAATGGGGCATTGTACTCGATGATTGGCCTAATGAGGGAAGAGTAGAGGGAGACAATGACCTCTTTTTTCCAGTAACAGACAATATTGTTAATGTGATAAGAACATATGCTTTTAGTGCTTTTTTATATCTGTTTAATTTGTGCAGTGTATTTTCTCATTATTTCTTATGTTTGTCTTTTTCTTGGTTCAGATTTTATCAGACAAACTTCCATTTCTTGCCTTGCAGCAAGAAAATTACTGGTGGTTGGATTTGAAACAATTTTCTATGGCAAAATGTATGGCAACACATCCAAAGACAAACATTCTTGAAAATAAATATATTACTTCACTTCTACAAATACATTTCCCCACTTCTGACACCATGTAACATTTAGATGTTTGTCACAACACTCCTTATACAATGGAGGAGTTCATGGTAATAAACAAAAGTCCACGTACCTTGAATTCTGTTCTCCTATGAGCAGAATTATCAAATTAAGAAAATAAGTGTTTTTGCAGGGGGTAAACACTCTTTCACCCCCAACAGGTTGGCTGTGATGAGAGGCTCCTTATTGCCATCCATCTTCAGTAAATCCACTGAGACACAAAAGTAATTTAAGTCAGCATGAAGTGAAGTCTAACATGAGTTCAAGTAATTTAAAACTAGACTAACATGGCAAAGCTACAGACACTAAGTATAGAAAACATGATACGCTGGAAAGTTCTTTACAGTCAAAATTCACATCCTTGATTTACAATAAAAATATACAATTATTCAGAATCTGCCAATACTGCTATATCGATATATATGCTCACCACTGTTCTGCCGTCCCATGATTTCATCCATGCAGTACACAAACAGGGCTGTATTCATTTACAACATGTAGCAACACAAGGCCAAACTAAAGAGACATAGTATTTATGCTTCTACTTGATTGACTTAAGCAAGAAATGTTCTACAATATTCCTTTGTTTTATAACAAAACTGTACTGTGAGCTTGTATTCAAAGTAGCAACATATAGTTGCTGTACCCATCCCTTACAGAATAAAAATGTGTTTTTGATCTAAAATGCAGAAAAACAGTTTGTCAGTTATTGGTACCTAGGTGCATAGGTAAGTACTAACCTAGCTGTCCTTGTGGGCCATTTTAAGCCTAGCCAGTTTCCCTTTTTGTGCTCAAAATAACCTATTCTATTTGGTTATAGATTGGCCTTACCCATCCCATGGTTGATAACTAAATTGTACCCCAAAATCAGAATAAATGGAATACTTAAGATACTTTGAGGAGACCCATGCATTGGATAAAGCATTAAGTAGCTGCATCTGTCCATTAGTAGTACAGGTGGTAGTCCTGGGGTAAATTTTTTGTTTCACATCTATAAATCTAAGTTATACTTGAAAATGGACAAGGATGAAATTTGTTTTATGTGGAAGTGGAGTCTGTTCCACAGCAGCAGCATTTTATGTGAAATAAACCTCTCCCTCCAAACTTTTGTTGATGTTGCAGAAGACATTTAGATCCCTATCTCAAGTATTTCTGATGTCATTTGATTTGCTCATGTGCAGTAAGACTATCAGTAATTGATTGGAGATTGTCTTTGGTGCAGGACATGGGTCATCTCTTAGCAGTCTGTAGGATACTGAGTATGGTGACAGGGCTTTGAGTTGGTCCATGTAGGATATGATCAGGCCTCATATCCTTATAATAAAGTATTTTTGTGGGGACTACATTTGTTGCATATGTCTGGACAGATGCATGCGAAATGGGGCATTATTTTCAATGACTGGCCTAATAAGATCTGAGTAAAGGGTGTGAAGCCCCACCAGTGGTCCAGTAATCAAGGAGCCTGAATTCTCACTACTAGCAACAGTGGGGGATGTGCATTTGGAGGATGACAGGTACACAGACAGTATTTCCAGATGCAACTCTCTGCATCAAGTGCAATTTCCCTTAAGAGCACACAGAGGCCACAATCAGTCCAGGGCTGGTTTATCCATTTTTCTCCAGATCCCCAATAAGACTCCCCACTTGCACATTTCTAGGGTGGAGATCTCAGCTGAGTGGCCAAGCTAAGACCTCCAGCACCCTCTCTGTCCAACCAGTGCTTCATGTCCCTGCCCAAGTAGCTGACACACACACACACACTTTGAGGTTTGTTTCACACACACACACACACACACACACACACACACACACACACACACACACACACACACACACACACACACACACAAACACACACACCTGGGAAAGGCTGGCACAGGTTTACTAGCTATACCCCTTCTGCCCAGACTATCAAGTAGTTAGTACTGCCACTAGCCAACTCATTATCAGCTACTTTGAGGCCCTTAACAAAGGGTGTCCAAACTTACTGTGTAATGTTACTATCAATACAAATGGTAGTTTGACCAAGAGCTATTAGAAGTTGCCCACAGTGTCACCAAATAAATATGCAAGTACTCTCAGAATTATCAGCCATAATAAAATGTGTAAATATATTTAATAATAAATAATAAAAGAACAAGAAAATATTCAGTATATAATCACAGTAACATCAGAGCTCAAAATTACAGGGAATATTTAAAACAACATTGCAGGACAGTCTCAAATAAATAAAGAAAGTATCTAAGCTAAAGCTTTGCTATATTTCTGACTATATCTATAGAATTACTATAGCCTAGTTAACTTATTTAAAGATTAAGTAAGGCAGATGTGGTGAATGAATCTTCTTGTTAGGTCAAAGACAAAATACAGAATACTCAGTCTCTCTCAGAGAGTTCTTAAATTAATATCTCAAATATTGCTGCTGGGATAGCTTGCAGGATGACATCACTTCTTGTCATCTGACTATCCCAAGGAACCCCCCCCCCCCCCCATTGCTGTAGCTGGTAGCAGTTAGCATATACCTGTCAACATACATAGACAAGGCTTTTCTTAGATCTAAGGCAGATACTGGAAGTCATAAAACAATAAAAACACTTCTAAGACAATACAGTGAACCTCTGTTACTGCACTGAAACTGAAAGATAAGATCCTTTTATTACATAGTTATAAAGTAATTTAATTTCAGCTATTTTTTCTGAAGTTAACCTCTGGTTTTCCAGTTTCCATTGTTAAAATAAATAAATCTAAACAGTTACAATAGTGCAGGTACATTTCTGTTGTAATCCAGTAGGGTACATTGTGGATGCATCTTTAAGCTCAGTACTTTACAAAATATCTCTTCAGCACACATGCTGTACAAACCATCTTAAATGACATATAGTTCTAATAAATTTGTAACAGAAGTATATGCATCATGTTGATATTCACAAATGACATAGTTATTTACAAAATTTCAGATAGCTGGGCTGGCAGTATCTCCTTTCACAACATTTCTCCCTCTCCCGAAGACTCAAACTAGTTTTTCAAGTGACCCTTAAGAAATGTTGCTTGAGAGGGTTGACCCTGTCTGGGAATACCTTGCTCCAGTCCCTGTCTTTATATTCCAGTTGATGTGGCATTGCTGACCTCAGTACATTGCTGCACTATCCTATCATATGTCTGCAACCCTAGGCTTCACCATAGTAATTATGGATTTTGCTGGCTGGCTTCCTGTAGCCATAGATCCCCTCAGACTCCTCCTGCCTCTTATTGCAAATACTTAGCACCAGGGCCTTCCTATCATGGTAAGGTTTCATCATGTTAACGTGATACAGCTTGTGCTCCTGCCTCCTGCCTAGCAGCTCCAACATGTAGTTAACAGCACTGACCTTCCTTACCACTTTGAACGGTCCCTACCAAGCTGCCTGCAGCTTGTTGTGTCTGACAGAAATGAGAACCATAATCTGCTGCCCCATAGCATACACTGACTCGAGCATTCCTGTCATAGCAGACATTTCTCTGCTGTTGGGCTTCTGTCAGGTTCTCCTGGGCCAAGCCCATGAGTTCCCTGAGCCTTGGCCTGAGGTTTAGGACATATGCCACAACAGACTCCTTGTGGGATTCACACTCACCCTTCCACTCATCACAAATCATATCTAGAGGTCCCCTCACCCTATTCACATACAGAAACTTAAAGGGTGAAAAACCTGTGGATTCCCGGGGCATCTCCCTGTAAGCAAACAACAGATGGGGCAAATATTTGACCCACTCTCTCTTAAACTGGTCTGCAAATGCCTGTAGCATGGCCTTTAGTGTAGAGTTTAACCTCTCAACCAGGCCATTAGTCTGGGGATGGTAGGGGTAGTAGAGGGTGGACTTTAGGTGCTTCACCCCACAGTGCTTCCACAGACAAGCCAGCAGATCTGACATGAAATTGGCACCTCTGCCAGTTAGTATTTCTTTTGGGAAACCTACCCTGTGAAACTCTCTAACAAAGCATTTGCCACCTTTTCTGCCTCAGTGGAGGACGGAGCCACTGCCTCAGGGTACCTGGTAGCATAATCAACTACCACTAGGATATACTTCTTCCCTGTAGAACTTGGGGTACCCAGCAGTTTCACAATATCCACAGCTACCTATTAAAATGGCTCCTCAATCACAGGAAAAGGCATCAAAGTAGCTTTTACCTTGTCTCCTACCTTGCCTACTTTCTGGCACTGCTCACAGGTCTTGCAGTACCCTGTTACATCTCTGGAAATCCCAGGCCAATAAAAGTTCTGCATATTGCATCTCTTGGTATGCTTTATGCCCATATGACTTTTAAAGGGAATATCATAGCTATGGCTAAAAGCACCAGACAGTAGCCTTTGAGCACTACCAACTGGTGTATTCTCTCACCCTCTAGCCCTCCCTCGGAGGTCCACTCTTTATACAGTGACCTTTTTTCCAAGTATACAGATTTCCCACTTCTCTTGAGAATCAGATGCCTCACTAGCTACCTCCATCAGGCCTTGTAGTGTAAGGTCTGAGAGCTGAGCCTGTCTCAATTCTCTCTTGGTAATCCTTCCCAGCTCCCCTTCCACAAGAAGTCTGGTATTCTCTGACAGTGGTGCCTCACTGTCAGCCTGGGCACTACTACTCACCTCTGCCCTTGCAGTCACTCTGACCAAGGGAACATTAGTACCCACAAACAGCTATGGCTCACCTTCAGTCTCACTGCAATAGGGTAGCCCCCCTCTGAAGTACCCACCTCACCTGTCCTGGCTTCATGTCTGCAGTTTGTTCGGATCCCACCCAGGCTACCAGGCTCACATGCTTGTATCCAAGTCTGACTATGTGTCACTGCATGCACACAAGGTACTGTATTATCAAAATCATTCCCTATCAGGACATCTGCAGGGATATCCTCAAAAACACCTACTTGCTTGCTCCCTTTCCACCCTCCCAGTCAAGGCCAACCCTAGCCAAAGGTATTTGGAATGCGGTACCTCCTAAAGCTCTGACTGGAGTAGACTGCCCAAGCAAGTAGTGCTCCTCTTTAACCGCTGCAGGCTTCACAATCATTAGATCAAAGGATGTGTCTTTCTTAGCAGTGTTTCCCATCTACTAAGATAGGATATAACATCTTGTGGTAGTTGGTACCCGTGTTGTCTCCAGACAACTTATTCCTGGCATTCTGGCATTTCCACTTACTAGCTCTCTCACCTTTTGCTCCCTACCTTGCCTCCATGGACATCAATATGCTACATGGCCTCACTGATTGCATTTAAAACATTTAACTCTTAGTCCTGGCCATATACCTGAACTAGTAGCTTCCCCTGCTACTGGCAGACTCTGCTGAGGCAGTTTAGGCTGCCAACCATGGATTCCCTTAGACCCCTGAGCAGCACTGGGTATCCCTTTCCTATGCAGTGCTTGCTATGTATAGGAATCCCCTTTTCCCCAGCTCATCTGCTGTGTTACATTCCCTATCCACTAACCAGATTATCATGTCCTCAGGCAAATGCTAAGGGAATGTTCCCTCACCAAAAAGTCTACCAGCCCTTCAAAAGTGGTGACCTGACACCCACTCACCCATCTAAGAAAATAAGTGCTTAACTCAGCAATATATTCACACACACTTTCATATGCCTTACATCTATGCTCACAAAACCTTTTTTCTATAAGTTTCAGGTGTTAACTTAAAACACTCTAACAGACAAGTTTTAACAGTTTTATAATTTAAGCAATCAGTATCAGACAATTTAGAAATAGCAGTTACAGTTTTCCATGGAGTAACGGGATCAGGAACCATACCTAGAGCCTTTGATCAACATTATACTGTTTACAAACCCTTTCAAACATATGAATAAAACTATCAAAATTATCACTCTCTGTAAATTCTGGAAGAAATTTACTGACGTTTGCTGCTTCTGGGGATCAGTTACTCCCTTCCCCATTACCTCCATGACCTTGGCGAATAGTCAGCATTTCCTTTTCATGTTGCCTCTTCCTCTCATTTTCTTCAGCTTCCAGATGTCTCAGTCTCTCTGCTGCTTCTAATTCCATTTGCTTCTCCTGCTGCAGTCTGTCTGCAGATTCCCGTTCCAAACATTTGGCCTCCAGTTCAAGTCTCTTTATCTCCAGATGGATTTTTAAGTCCTCTGTGGAAAGGTTGAACTGTCCATTTTCTGAGAGCTGTAGCTCCCCAAGGCAAGTCTGGTTGTCTTCCTGGTTGCTCGTCTCTGATAGAGCTGTGACCAAGGCTGCAATCATCTCTGCTTTAGTCAGGCTGGCATGCACCAGTCCTTTGGCTTGGCACATCTCAGCCAACTGGCTCCTTGTCAGCTTGCCATACTCCTCTGCTGACATCCTTGCCTGCTCTCCATGACTAACTAAGCTAACAAAAAAATAATAAAACTATTGTGATATGAAACTCTAAATGTTTACTGTGTGGCTGATTGAGAGTACAAACATCTTCTTTAGTGACTACTGTTTACAGGATACAGGATACAGGAATTCAATATCCACACCACTGAATCCTAATATATGGATATCCCACGACTGCCAACCAATATATGTGATGCCCCACAAATGGCCCAGTAGTCAAGGAGTCTCAATCCTCACCACTGGCAATAGTGGGGGAAGTACACTAAGAGGATGACAGGCACACAGACAGTATTTCCAGGTGCAGGTCTCTGCATCAAGTCTAGTTTCCCTTAAAAGCACACAGAGATCACAGTCAATCCAGGAGTGGTTTTTCCTCTTTCTCCAGATCCCCAATAAGACTCCCCCCTTACACAGCTATAGGGTTGAGATCTCAGCTGAGTGGCCAAGCCAAGACCACCAGCACCCTCTCTGTCCAACCAGCACTTTGTGTCCCTGCCCAAGTAGCTGACACATGCACACACGTTGAGGTTTGTTTTACACACACACATACACACACACACACACACACACACACACACACACACACACACACACACACACACACACACACACACACACACACACACACACTTTACTAGCTATCCCCCTTCTGCCCAGACTATCAGGTAATTATTACTGCCACCAGCCAACTCTTTATCAGCTACTTTAAGGCCCTTAACAAAAAGTGTCCAATTTTACCGTGCAATGTTACTATCAATACAAATGATAGTTTGATGAAGAGCAAGGCTATTAGGAGTGACCCACAGTGTCACCAAATAAATATGTAAGTAGTCTCAGAACTTAAATACGTCTCACAAATAGCCACAATGAAAGGTTTAAATATATTTAATAATAAATAATAAAAGAACAAGAAAAAACTCAGTATATAATCACAGTAACATCAGAGTTCAAAATCACATGAAATATTTAAAACAACATGGCAGGACAGTCTAAAATAAATAAAGAAAACATTTAAATAAAGCTTTGCTGTGTTCTTGACTATATCTAGAGAATTATTATATCCTAGTTAACTTACTTACAGAGCAAGCAAGGCAGATGTGATTAATGGGTCTTCTTGTCAGGTCAAAGACAACCTACAGAATACTCACTCTCTCTCAGAGAGTTCTTAAATTAATATATCAAATATTACTGCTGGGACAGCTTGCAGGATGGCATCACTTCTTGTCATCTGCCTCTATCCCAGGTACAACCTCCTCTGATGCAGCTGGTAGCATTTAGCATCTACCTGTGAAAAAACATAGACAAGGCTTTCCTTAGATCTAAGGTAGATCCTGGAAGTCATAAAACAATAAAAACACTTCCAAGACAATACAGTGAACCTCTAGTGCTAGACATTCCCCGGGATTCATGAAGCTCGGTGCAAGGACAGCGTTAGCCTTGTGCCGACCATGTGGCGTAGAGATGGCGCAGAAGCACTATATGCATATTAATGAAGGCGCGCTGCCGCAATGTCCACGTGCACAGGAAATGTGCGCAAGTGCAGGGGGCGTGTCTAAGCGCTGCATGGAGGCATGAACATGATAGCTGCAGATGCACAACCTAAAATGCTGACTGGTACGGCCTGCCTCTAATAGTAATCACTCCTGTCAGTGTTCATGGATACTGAAATGTATGCAAAGCATACAAGACAGTTTTGCAAACACCAAAATAAAAAGTAAACACAAAGGCATGTAGCTGAATATTGAGCCCCCGTCCCTCGAACAAATGACATTTAAAACCCCGTGCCTGTATTCCATTGTAGTGTTGATTGTTATACCAAGTGGAAGCAAAACGTAGCATGTTTGTGCGCCTCTGCCCTTTGCTAAGCCTAGCCCAATGGTTAGGGTTACCACCTGTCCCACTTTGTGAGGGACAGTCCCTCTCTGGGCAGTTGTGTCCTTACCAAAAATATTAAAAATGGCAAATGTCCTGCGATTGTAGGACAAAATTATGTCCCATATTTTATATAATAGTTTCATAAAATAGTTATTTCTGTATCTAAAATACCTAAACGTTACAAGAAACAGAATAAGCAACTAAGCTGCTACAAGAAAAGCTGTCATTTAGGCATAAAAGTAAAGTACTATCCTTTGTACTGACTGTGGGTATGTGTTGGCCTATAAAATCTGGTGTGTGTCCCGAAAATGTCCCACTTTGGCCATTTGAAAAGGTGGCAACCCTACCAATGGTCAGAGCATTCGCTCAATATCTGCCCATTCATGGTCCAAGTCGTCCCTGACTGGATGGCCCAAAGATGAATGGGTATTACCCGGGTCTACCTACCATGTCATGAAAGATAAGTATTTGCGTGTATCTATGTGCGTGAAGTACAGCATGTGGAAGATCAAATATGCCAGGGTTGTCCTCACAACCATATTGGTACCAGAGATATGTAGAGTACGCAATGTGCTCTGTTGTCTGTGCCATGGGCCATCAACCAGAGAAGGGATGGATGGTGTGTGTGGAATATGGGGGGGGGGGTGATGGGTAATGTAATAATTCACCAAGGGGAAACTGGGTTGGATGTACAATAGGTAAACTGGAGGTGTACAAGGGAACAGTGGGTGAATCAGAAAGGAAACCAAAGAACATACATTCACATCCGCAATACACCCTGACAGGCCATACTGCAGAACACAATCCCACAAACATATGAACATTAAAATGTGTGATACACATGTACAGAAACGTTACTGGCTCACAACCACATAATGGTCTGGCCTGAACTGAGCCATCCAACCCCAACACACCTGGATACATAATTGAATACCCATCATCTCCTCCACAGCACACACCCCCCCCCTTGCTGAACATCCACCAAACCACCCATACTCGGGCTGCTAGCTTGGCGCAGCCATATCTGCACATAGTGCCCCCTACCCACATCTTGTAGGCAGTCTCACCCTAGGCAGTCTCAGGCTTACAAACTAGGTATCCCATGCATGCATAACCCTATCACATTTTCGAATAGCCAGAAGAATGGGGTTCGTCGTCCACAATTTTTGTACATCCCTCATGGGATGTGTCTGTTCTCAATATTAGACTTTGTGGCATAACATGATGTCCACCCCCGCTGACATCTGGGCACAAGTCAGATTAGCAGTACTTGACCACAACCCTCCTCAGCCTCCACCTGGTTCTGCAGAACCTACGACCCAGGATTAAACACCTGACCGTGATGCACTTCTCCCCCATGTGCATTATCAGGAATATATACCTTTCACATGTTCCCATGAAGCTTCCCCATAGCCATCTTCCAAATAGTACATGTCCACAAATTTTATACCCCATCCAGGTTCCTCGTGGTAATGATGCACACAACCCCTGTATACAAATGGTACAGGTACCTCCCGTATGTGGTTGTTCATATACATGGCCATGTATAACTCCAGATATGTAGTCATATTTTTATAAATGTACATACTTATATTTGCATAGCTAAACATCACACATACATGCATATAAGTAGTCAAGTATGTGTCCTTTTCATAAATATGTATACTGGCAAATGCATACATATGCCTCTCAGAAACATATGAACAATAACATGTACTGTACATATGTACACCAACCGACTGTCACATTTGTTGTCAGTACTGTGGAATGCCTGTAGTAAAGTAATATATCCTAATTACCATCCATACAGAATGTATCACGGATGGTTTAGTGGTAAAACCAGTGACTATGGTGTTCCTGTTCCCGGGTCCAAGCTATGCAAGGGCTGCTAATTTTATATGATGCCCACAATAATGGCAGTCAGAAATAGGGTGATTAAGGCACTTTAAAGTAGACATAAGTGGGTAAGTTTATTACCACCTTTAGTAAGGACAGTGATACAGTTACATTCATCCTTTACAAGAATTGGGAATTCATTACCAATGACAAACATCTGATGGACA